>NW_025091229.1:843386-1128945 GCF_018404265.1 Aspergillus viridinutans | reverse complement strand
TAGAATCTAGTAAGAGAGATAAGCTATATAAGTAAGTAAGGAGAGATGATTCAGCCTTAGCTAGATAGCTTAGCTAGGTGGTGATCAGGGCCTCAAGCAGCTTGCTCAGGGTGTTAAGCAGGGCAATTAGCCAGTATGCCTTCGGCACAGAGTAGTCCGGCTTGCCCGGCTTACGGAGGGCGACAGTCATTTTAAACTTATTAATATACCTAAGAGTTAAGGCTATCTCTATAATACTAATATAGCCTAATTATTAATATAGAAGGCTATATTTAATCTTATTAACTATAGCAGCTATAGATAAAGCTACTAGCTTAAGCTATAAGATATTGTATACCTTATAGATATAGCTAACTATCTTTCTATTTAAAAGTCTTTAAATTATATTATCTTTAGGTATCAACCACTGCTATAAAAGCATACATCTCTAAGAAAAAGACACATAATAAAATACAGATCATATTAAATAGTATGATCTATCTCCATTACATCTTCATCAGCATTGCACACCAGATTCGACTTAACTTCTTTCACTATTTTCTCTGAAGATCTGCGCTGAGTCTGAGCTGCTCTTGCTCGTCTCCTGGACTCAAGGATGGCTCTCCGCACATAATCATCCTCCTCTGGAACGGTCAGAGATTTGGGATCTCTGTAGAGGACCAATTCGTTGTTCTGAGGTTGTGTATCAACAGTCAATAACTTCGACAAAGACCCCAACTTGGCTCCAATTTCGGGCAAAAAGGTGATTGAGTACTCCTGAGCCTCAGAATCTGCTAGCTCAGAATCAAGATCATGAATGTATATTGTATGCTTAGTGTCATCCAACATCATCCGCTCAGTCGTATCAAATGGATTTGACTGAGTTGGAGATGTACCCCCACCACTTATCTGAGGTGTGCCGAACAAACGCGGTTCTAAATGGGAGTCTTAGTCAATGTACGACTATACAGCGAAATTTGAATGCCGATGTTGATGGATGATAGACTCAAAGTATTACTGGACAAACATACCTATTTGCAGCAGTCCGAACTTCTTTGCCAGAGGTTGGTCACCATCAGGATCATTTTCTGCGGGTCGCTTTTTCCCATGCTGGGGTGCCTCAGTCATCAGGAACTCACACCTCCCACCACCACCAAGATACGATATGTGCAAGAGAATATTATCGATCAAGTATTCTTTTTGAGATTAAGATCAGTCATTAGTATCCACTATCTTTAGTCTGAGAAGGATCAAGGAATTATCGACCTTTACTTGATGCGAATTTCCAGAATTACGAGAAATGGGGATATGGCCTTGAGTCATCCGCTGTTACCGTTTAGGTCAAACCCCAGAAGATTCTACCACCTTCACACTACACATACCCCAGAACAAAATCAACACCGTACGAACTATCGACCCTTCAGAATGACTTCAGATTCCGAAGGCAGTCCAGAATGGACTGCCAAACGCGTTCGCGACACATTCCTTGATTATTTCAGACAAAATGGCCATACATTCGGTACGTATTTGGGGCCTTTGTCGGCTCTTCACCAATCAACTGACAATGTTAAGTTCCATCTTCTCCTGTCGTACCTCTCTCGGATCCAACATTGCTTTTCACAAATGCTGGAATGAATCAGTTCAAGTCCATCTTCCTGGGCACCGTGGATCCGCATTCTGATTTTGCAAAACTGAAAAGCGCAGTAAACTCTCAGAAGGTCACTCTCTAACCCTCCTCGATATCAAACTGGTCACTAAAAATCAATGGCAGTGCATTCGTGCTGGCGGGAAGCACAATGTAAGTTAGACATGTGATTCGAGAGGCGAGATAACAGTCTGACCAAGGCGAATACAGGATTTGGACGACGTGGGAAAGGACAGTTACCACCATGTGAGTCAAGTTTGCCAAGGTGAAGCAGCTCCTACGCTAACGAGGGATATTAATGAATGGCTAGACTTTCTTCGAGATGCTCGGAAACTGGAGCTTTGGCGACTATTTCAAGGAAGATGCAATCCGGTACTCTTGGGAACTTTTGACGAAGGTTTACGGTTTGGACCCTCAACGCCTCTATGTCACCTACTTTGAAGGTCACGAAGAGGGTGGACTCGAACCCGACCTAGAGGCAAAAGCTCTATGGAGAGCTGCGGGTGTTCCAGAGGATCATATCCTTCCAGGAAACATGAAGGACAATTTCTGGGAAATGGGCGATCAGGGCCCTTGTGGGCCCTGTAGTGAGATTCATTATGATCGGATTGGCGGCCGCAATGCCGCTCATCTTGTCAACCAAGATGATCCCAACGTTCTTGAAATATGGAACAACGTGTTCATTCAGTATAATCGCGAGTCTGATCGGTCTTTGAGGCCTCTGCCAAATAAGCACGTCGACACTGGAATGGGATTCGAGAGATTAGTCTCAGTGCTTCAGGACAAATCGTCAAATTATGATACTGACGTGTTCTCTCCCCTTTTCAATGCTATAAAGAACATCACCGGAGCCCGGGAATATCGAGGAATGTTTGGTGCCGATGATTCTGATGGCATCGACACGGCTTATCGTGTTGTCGCAGATCACGTTAGAACATTGACTTTCGCCATCTCAGATGGTGTGACGCCGAACAGTGATGGTCGTGGATATGTTGTTCGACGTGTTTTGCGCCGGGGTGCTCGCTATGCCCGGAAATACTTCCAGGTTGAGATTGGAAATTTCTTCTCGAAAATTGTCCCAACACTCGTCGAACAGCTCGGAGGCATGTTCCCCGAGCTGAAGAAAAAGCAGCACGATGTCATGGAAATATTGGATGAGGAAGAGATCTCATTCGCCAAAACCTTAGATCGCGGTGAGCGACAGTTCGAGAACTATGCTCAGCAAGCAAAGATCAAAGGCGATGACAAGCTTCATGGTGCTGACGTTTGGCGCCTGTATGACACCTTCGGTTTCCCGGTTGACTTAACCCGTCTCATGGCGGAAGAGCGTGGGTTAAATATTGATGACCTCGAATTCGAAGAAGCGCGTTTGAGAGCCAAGGAGGCTAGTAAAGGACAAAAGAAGTCGGCAACAGGAACTGTCAAACTGGACGTTCATGACCTGGGAAAGCTGGAGAAAATGAATGACGTTCCCAAAACAGACGACAGCGCCAAATTCGGAAAGGGTAACATTACTGCTGAAATCAAAGCGATTTACCACGGAAAGAACTTCCATTCATCGACGGCGCAGATACCAGATGGGGATCAGATAGGCATCATTCTGGACCGCACGAACTTTTATGCTGAACAAGGTGGACAAGAGAACGATACCGGCAGAATCATTATCGACGGACGGGCTGAGCTAGAAGTTGGTGATGTTCAGCTTTACGCTGGCTATGTCCTCCATACTGGCTTCATGAAGTACGGTTCTTTCTCAATCGGTGACGCCGTTCTGTGTGAATACGATGAGCTTCGTCGCTGGCCCATCCGAAATAATCATACGGGCACACACATCCTCAACTTTGCGCTCAGAAGAGTTCTTGGAGATTCTGTCGAGCAAAAGGGCTCCCTTGTTGCTGCTGAAAAACTCAGGTTTGATTTCTCTCACAAGTCTGCAGTCACAGAGAAAGAGTTAGAGAAAATCGAGGAAATATCGACCGAGTATATCCGCCAAAACTGTGATGTTTACTCCCAAGATGTTCCTCTTGCAACTGCTCGCCGGATCTCCGGTGTTAGAGCTGTCTTTGGCGAGACGTACCCTGATCCCGTCCGGGTCGTTTCTGTTGGTGTGGAGGTGGAGGAGATATTGAAGAATGTGGAAGATCCTCGCTGGCTTGAAGTCAGCATAGAATTTTGTGGTGGAACTCACGTCCAGAAGACAGGAGACATTAAGGACCTAATCATCCTGGAAGAAAACGGCATTGCTAAGGGAATTCGTCGGGTCATCGCCGTGACTGGGGAGGACGCCCATGAAGTACAGCGAGTTGCCAAAGAATTCGAGAGGCGGCTCGATCGCCTGGATGCAATGGTTTTGGGGCCGCAGAAAGAACAGGAAGCCAAGCAGATACAAGTTGAACTAAACCAACTCTCGATCTCTGCGGTCCAGAAATCTCGTTTTCGAGAGCGTTTTGCATCTATTAACAAGCAAGTCATTGACGGACAAAAAGCGCAACAGAAACTCGAGGCTAAGAAGGCGCTTGAGGCGATCATTTCATACTTCGAATCCCCGACGAACGAAGGGAAGACCTGTTTGGTGACCAGGCTTCCTATTTCTGCGAACGCGAAAGCCGTGAGCGAGTCGTTAAACTTTGTTAAGTCTAAGTTGCAAGATAAGACTGTCTATGTCCTAGCCGCCGATTCGGAACAGGGTCGCGTTGCTCATGGTTGCTACGTTTCAAAGGTGAGTCTTCCCTCGTGTTTCCACATGAACCGGAAGCCAAGTCTCATGAAATCTTCCATTGTAGGCATTGCTTGACCAAGGGGCCTCGGCCAACGACTTGGCTGCGGTTGTTTCTAGCGCTGTGGGAGGGAAAGCTGGTGGGAAGGGTTCAACGTCTATCGGCAATGGCGTGCATCCGGACAAGATTGAAGATGCAATTGCATTGGCTTCTGATTACTTGGCAAAGTTCAAGCTTTAAGGGTTCTGTGCGACTGAGTTTCGAATGTCAAAAGAAGAACCGTCACCGTATAGTCCGCATCTATCAGGCTCTCAACCAGCACAAGTTCCGCACATGCAACTACAGCAGCCCTTCAATGCGCCGTCTGCTAGTCCGCAATTTGACCCGAATATCAACTCGTTTCCCGTTTTACCCCTCAAATCTCTCCGCATTGTATAATGATCACATCTTGGCTTGGCTTGTCCCTAATTGTGCGTGTGTTTTCGATCATCCGCACGATATCCATGCCATCCACTACCTGCCCAAACACAACATGCTTCCCATTCAAGAATGGAGTCGCTGTAGTTGTTATAAAGAACTGGGAGCCATTTGTATTTGGCCCAGAGTTCTGTAGCACTCAGCACCATCCGCAACTCAACAGTACCTGGGTCAACTTACAGCCATGCTTAACAGACCCGCACGATCATGCTTCAGAACAAAGTTCTCATCTGGAAATTTGGGGGTACCATAAATGGTACAGGATCCTGTTCCATCTCCATTGACAAAGTCGCCTCCTTGTATCATAAAATCTTTGATCTTGAAAGCGGTTTCGGATTAGCTTTCTGCGCCGACACGAAGGACTGTGGACGTACTACTCGGTGAAACTTGCTGTTCTTGTATCCTTGCGGCTTTCCTTGGGAGTTTTTGCTTTCACCTGTGCAGAATCTGCGGAAATTTTCGGCTGTTCTAGGAGTGACATCTGCGAATAACTCCATTTTTATGCGACCTAGCGGCTCGCCTATTGCGACTAAATGTCAGTTACGGGATCATGGTAGATAGAAATTTGAATCTGATTGATCGCGATAACCTAAATATGCTAGCAAGCATGTCAAGGGGGGACACAATGGCCGGGTGCAAGTAATAACACCTTCACTTTCTGGTATAAGCTGGGATAAAACATCAGATACTGTAAGCTCACCTCCTAGGGTAATGTCGAAAAAAACGATTGGATTGGTGTTCCTCGCTGGATCTGAATGAATATCTTCCATTTTGATGTGATGAAAACGCGACCTGGGGAATAACAGACAATTACTGATATTTTTGTTTTAAAGTGGTAAACCTTCTATATACTTTTCTGTAGGTGGTGATTTTATGGATTAGGTACAGACTACTCCCAAAAAGGGAAAAAGAAAGAAAACAAGGAGGGAGAAAGAAAAAGACTAGGAAGGAAAGACTTATTCCCCCTTGGAAAGGGAAAAGAAAATTCTAATATTCTTCATACTACTGTAGAGAGCTAGTGCATATCTAACTATATTGTCACTTTGGTAGCTGAAGTGCCTGAAGCATCCATCTCCAGTGTACCTTAAGGACACTTCTATTATGTACAGGTCAACAGTCCCTCCCCCACTTTCTCTCCCTCCCTTTCATGTTGAGGCACGTCTATGTAGGTGATAACAGCATTATACTACGCCATGAAGTCTAATAGCTATAAAGGTCTATTAACAACCTGGTCGTTACCAGTAGTAATAATGAGATGCAGAATATGACTTAAGGAAGGTATATAAATTAATGCCCTTTACTCGTACTGTATAATTTCTTCTGTGCCTGAAAGGAATGTTTCTGTTCTTCTCATTTCCTTAAGCTTATATATGTGTAAGAGACCTCGTGACCCAAACTATATTTGATTAGCATCTCCGTTAATTCTATTTCTGCGAAACATGGTACCCTTTAACAACCCAACACGGAATCCCGGACAAACTTGGAGAGTATGAGAACATACAGAGGGATTCAGTGCCAAACAGAGAAGGGCAAGAAGGAAGATAAAGAAGAACCATTCAGCAAGTTGACCTAAACACACAGCATGTTTAGTGATGACTCCCCAGGTGCACAGCTTTAAGTGTAACTGGAGTCATACGCTCCCCCAGATGAGTGGATATACACAATCTTTATCTACAAAAGCATCATTCTCCTTCCAAGGTCTTTATACTCACTCGAAGTGTCTTGAAAGAACTGAAATTTTACTCGCCAGCGACTACGTGTCTTTACCCGGTCAATGAACGAACAATCGGAGTGGTCTCTCCCTCCCACCTTTCAATAGGTTCATCATTTTCTTTTGTTAAGTGATACTGCATTGCCAACATCAGTCCTGCAATTGTGACATCTTAACCCGAAGATGTCCTCCACAAGCCCTGTTCCTCCTTCGGGCTCCACAAACAGCGATCGAGCTGCTGATTCCAGTTCAAGCCCTACGAATTCTCCGCTATTGTTTTTTGTTGCCCTTGGTTTCGGGGTCGTCTTCACGAATCTATGGTATGTTCAGAGAGGCATTGTCCGTACTTCGTGCGCATCGATTCATATCTGAGGTTTGATGCTAGGATCATCGTTGGTGTCAAGTATTGCTTTCGATATAATCAACGGAATCGCCAGCTACGAAGCGAAGAAATCGGAGAACCGATAGACTTGGTTACTATGCCCCGTACGCATAGACGAAGAAGGGAAAAGAAGTTGATGACCATGGACGAAGTTAATTTGCGGTTTCCACTCATAAAGTACAAGGCATGGAGGTCGACGCGGGCAAACGCCAACATTCCGACCGCAGAGGTGATATCCGCAGCCGACAGCAGTCCAAACATTAAGAACGGCACTTTGGTCGTAGGTACTAGTGTATCGCCATCATTAGTGAAGCCTGCATCGACGGATAGTCAGCGGCAGATTGGGTCCGCCATCGTACAACCTTCAACAGTCGCACCAGATGCTGGAACACCATTCGCTCAGTTAAACGAAAAGTCCGATGGTCGTCCAGTTTTTGCTGATTGCACGCACACTCGTGAGGTAACAAGGTACACCAACCATGAGATGAAACACGTACATGATCAGGACGGTTGTGAATACCATGGGTTGGAAGACATCGGAGACGCCGATCATCACATCCGGACTGCAACACCGGCCGAGCTTCTTCCCACTGCCGGAGACTCCTGTGCAATATGCCTTGATGCGATCGAGGATGACGATGACATACGTGGGCTGACGTGCGGTCATGCTTTCCACGCATCCTGCGTTGACCCATGGTTGACAAGTCGGAGGGCCTGCTGTCCACTCTGCAAAGCGGATTACTTCACTCCTAAACCTCGCTCTGATCCTGTGGCAGAGCGTGCAAGCACGGATCGCCGTAGTATGGTGGGGATGCATGCTCCTAGCCGACCGCGGCCTGTCTTTATAGGATGGCGATCGAATCTATTTCGTCAAACAACGATATTGCCCCAGCGACTTATGCAACGCGATGGAATCCCGCCATCGCAGCTGTCGGGTGCACTCAATGTCGATTCGTCCATGGCGCACAATGCATCTGACACGAGGTCAGAAAACTCCAGACCTCAGCCATGGGGATCTTGGCGGTTGTTCCCTCGTTTTCGCAACTCTCTCCGACTTCCGCCCTCAAGTTGGCAACGTGCACCGAGGAATGCGGGTACGACCATAGGTGTTTCTCAACCGAGTGACGGTCGGAGTCCTGCAGAAGTCGAAGCAGGCTTACGTTCTTAAAACGCAGCTAGTCATATCGTACGCAGGTCTAATGCTCCTCGACTACTTGATCGATGAACTTGTTTGCTTGAATTATGGCGAGTCCCGAAATTCGCCTCAAAAGTGGTCAATGTCCCCGGTATGGTTTTATCAATGAGCGGACTCAAGAGTCACTCAGATATTCTTTCTGCCTTCTCTCGCAGGACCCCACATACTTCATTCTGTCCGCCCTGGATGGCGTCGATGAACACCTCGTCTCAAAGAGACTAGGCCCGTTCCAAGGGCCGCTTGGATTTGCTTCAGCGAAACAATTGCTCACATGCAAGGATTTATTTCTCCTTTACGCCTTCGTTTTTACCAAATAATGTTGGTAGTCTTCAATGTAGGTATAAGCAGGTCAGGCCCTGAGGATCTCGGAGAATCTGACAGTTTAGTCTCAAAACAAGGAAAAAAAAAAAAAAAAAAAAAAAAAAAGCCAAAATAACAATTTCGAAGCCACATCAATAGCAAAACATGACAGCACCACCCTGCGCGGTCAGCTTTGTGTAGTGAACACTGGCACAGCGTCGCCCTCAACCAAATGTCTCGCAGCAACACTTCATAGGGTCAACCCCCAAAGAGGTTCTTATCCCTGTGCTTTCGTGGATCCAACCCCAGCGCTGATGACGCCCGGCAGGTCATCTTGCCCAACCCTGAATAGCATTCCAATAGCACCGCCCAGCGCCATTATTACCATGATGCTAACAGTTGCTAAAAGGAAGAAGGGAGAGCTGATATCTTGCTTTTCACAAGCCGCGCCGCCCCATCGGATAATCTGGGTCGTACCATCCTCTTTTCTGATGGTTGTTGCCTGGCATTTGCATACAAAACAGTCATTGTTGGTAAGTCCGCTCTTTGACTCCGACTTCCTATAACAAGCCCCATGTCCCGAACAACCGCCGGTTGCTTCGTTACAAGATGAATTGGTGACATGGCAGGTTGGATTCGGAGACGTTGAACCGGGCGACTGCCTTCTCAACAATGACGGAGATACCATGTCAATTTGTAAGGTTTTGGCGTCATGGTTACCACGACGACTTGGGCTTTGCGGCATTCGGGAATTTTGGGAGTCCGGCATGAATATAACAGTCACTGCTGTACCATTCGAAGACAGCGAATGGAGATCACTCATAAGAGGTTTCAGCAAGCCAAGCAGTTCTGTGTGATGTGTTGATCCGGAGAAAGCCTGCAATGTCTGTCAAATACAAGAGAACTGATAGGTATAGACAAAGGAGTACCTTGAATGATAACTTCAAGATCAAGGGCTCTTGATCGTTAACCCATGATTCCAAGATATTGACGTACTCAGGTAATTGTTGGCCAAATGCGTGTGCCACTGGCTTGAAAGCTGACGCGGTAGGTAGGCAAGATAAGAGTGTCTAGGGTTTATCGCAAGTCAGTTCGAATACCTCTTTAATACAGCCCGCGCCAGCAATCGATATCGGGTTTCGGCTACCTGCACATTTTCTCGTTTCATTTCCTCGCTGTCAAGATACTTCAGGCAATGACCATCGGCTGTTCCAGCATCATCTTCCGATTCGCCATCGATGTTCCAGTTGAGGGGATTGTTATGCAAAAACGTAGCTCGAGAGTCGCAATGGACTAGGTCTTGCTGGTATTCCTTTTGAATGGAAGATTCTACCGAAATAATTATTGAAAAATGAGTGGTTGCTTCACAATATCAGCATATCTGGAAAGACCTACCAATGACAGGGTCTAGCCCATGCAGAATGATCAAACTGGATCTTAAGTCCTGGTCATCACTTGAAGTACCGAACAACGACGGCTGCATTCCTCCATATCTATCCAAAATCTCAACAATACCTCGATCAACTGTCCTGAGGGCTGTTGTGGTCGAGGACCTCATTCGATAACTCAGGAGTAGTTGGGCAGTATCATTTGATAGAAACGGAATCTCTGAGCCTCCTGCATTGGCGCTTGAATCTAGTGCGAAGATGGATGCATCTGGATTGCTGATACGCGATGTAAAAGTCGCTGACAGAGCAAAAAAACCAAGATATTTGTGCATGTTGATAGAGTAAATTGGACAAAAGATCGTGGGCTGATTCCTCCAGATCCGCTACCTAGATCGGCGTACTCTGTATTTTGGCAGCTATGTCCAGCTAGCTAAGGTAGCACGACTTAGGTAATCTATGTGACGAGATAGTTAATCATGTGCAGGCATGATCAGATCAGACACCTTTAAAACTTAAGTTGAGCAATGGGATCATCTCCCATTCACAACCAAGAGCTCGTGCAGCTGACATTGACATTTTCTCGCTTTAATTGACCCAGCAGTCTGTGTACCCTCAGTATCTATCATTTTTCTTTCTTTTCTTTTTATCTTCACCTTCACCTCTCCAGCCCATCTCCCACTTCACTATTTTTCTTTTTAAGGGACATATATTTGACGGAAGCTTCATGACGTTTCTGTCCAAATCGAAGACCACAATCAGTTGCCATCCCTATCCTTGAGTATGATATTCGGCTTAGAGAGACCGCCGCAAAGTCATACCAGATGTTCCGAATGAGGCCACGGCTCTTTCTTTTTCGAATACCCTTTCGTGCCAGTCATTCTTTTTCCCAGAGCGATGCCAACAACGTAAATGTTCGCCATGTGAGATTTAAACGACCTTGGTTTAAGTGTGTAGTCCGCCACCCCCTTTGCGGAGCCTTGCACGGCAAAATTGACCTGAGTTGCCAGAAAGTTTGTTACTACATGTCTGCTATATGGGACCGCATTTCATATCTGGGGTTCTTTTGTCCTTGGGGAATACGATAAGATGCTTGAAAGCGCACCAGATGAGGTTCTTCCCGAGAAAGACGTACCAGAAAATAAAGTTACGGCCACTGAACGAACTGTGCGCCGTCCGGAGGAGGCTGCGGCCTCAGATCCTTTTTTCATTCCTTTGGGTTGGCCGCGCCTGCGTGAAGGCAAGTTCTATTCCTCGTCGGACCCGGAGTGGAGAGAGTTCGTTCGTATGTCTCGGGATGGAAGGAAGCTCGAGTCGCTGAAAGGTATCTCCCAACTAGTGTAATAACGCTTTCGAAGTAATGCTTACTCGCCCAGATGACCTAGCAACCATAGCTCTGCGCAATGCATCCGCATCAAACATACTTCTTCAACTTCTTGGTGGACCGCTGACCATGACCGGTTTCTGGCTCGTTCACCACTTCCCGTCTCGTGCCCCACCTGAATATGCATTGTCAGGGTACGTCCTATCAAAGACAACATCATGCCATATCCTAATATACTCATTATCGTCAGGTTAGAAATAGCTGATACTGAACTTTCGTGGGCCGTGAGACCGGTGTCCTCAGATACCGGTGATCGTATCCGAAAATGCATGAAGCCTCTCTTTGTGGCACTCGCTGCAAGAGACGCATATCTTGTCTTAATGAAAAGACAGCTTTCGCGCATCGGTTTCCAGGTGTCTGATAAAATTCAATTCGGCACTGATTCACTGGTCATGCCGCCATCCGGGACCGGGTTTACAGGGCTCATTGACGGTTCCGCTGGTTTTCACAAAACGGGGTCTCAACTATCTTTTGCGGATGAGCCCCATGGGAGAGTAACACAGCAAAACAACCTATGGCTGAATCCCTCGTCAATTCTATCCTCTCTTCAATGGTTACCTCTGCCGAATTTAGGTCCCGAGTCGGATCTGCGTGCGGCTGCAGTAGCTTTTAAATGGCGGTTACATGATTGCTGGGCTCGCGAGTTGCGCACTCCCCGCCGCGGCACCTTCTTTATCGTCGGTCCAGTTGGTCTCAAAGGCCCCAAAGGATTCTGTAGGATCGAGGTTCGGGGCGAGTACGACCCGTCGACTTCTCGCTGGACGCATGTTTCTATGCAACTCAAAGACTTGAATATCTTCAAGCAGAGAGCTCTTGGTAGCCGATGAACAACAGTGTCCGACAATTATTCATGCTCACTGCATCCTTACTGCTATGCTACTCTAACCAAGGCGCTCATAAAATTACTTGAGTTGTTAAAGAGAGTGGTCACGTCGGCCAATCACATTCAGACGTGCGGAAAATGACTGTGATTCAAGGTGTTTATGATCTATACCTAGCCTTACAGATGATTAAGAGTCCTCTTTCTTGGAAGCGCGGGGAAGCATAATATAGGGACGACAAAGGCCTTCCAGGATTTGTACCAAGCATACAGCTTGAGCATAAGTATCATAAAAGAACTTGGGAGCACAGCCGCTAGATAGTTCCAGAGTAGTGCAAGTAGCCGATTCCGTAGGGCTTGCAGGGGTCTTGATAATGCTGCGTATAGATATTCCAGTAACAAATTTTCACGACATCTTTCGCATTCTCAGGCTGTCAATTAGATGCATGCGTACCCAATGAAGCAGATAATCATTCACAGTTCTCCTTGCTTCTGACGAGGTGTAATGTTCAGAACTCGGCCCTTCACCAAGCTTTAGCGCTATACCCGGCAGCATTGTTTCTAAAATTCTACGGAACAGCCGCCATAGCTTTGAGGATCGAGTTCGAGACACGCGGGTTTTAATTACCGAAATTTAGGTTATACGCAAATCGAATACGCGAGCGCACACGAGAGCACCTGCGGGAGAGGAAGTATACCTGCCAATCTTCACTTGAATGAGCAGAGAGTGTGAAGAAGCAAGTCGGATATTTTGGGCAATCGAAAATCGGCAATAGGTCGCTGTTAGTATGAGGTTGCTCATGGGGCAAGGGTTATTCATTATGCCAGAGCCATCTGCAAATGTCTAGTGCAGCAACATATAGATTTATCGTGCGACTGATATCCATTTCTCCAATCGTGGATGTAAAGGCAAGAAACTCCAGCTATATTCCATAAGCTCGAATGGGTCAGACATCATGATCTAGGTGATTGGCAGGCCCAGAATCAGCAGCAAATTCGCGACTACCCAGAGGGGGCGGTGATCGCCCAGAAACGTAGCTGAAATTTCTTCCAATCACACGAAGTCAAGCCGCGTGTCAAAGGCATCGCACCGGGACGTAGAAGGACAAGGAGAAAGAGAAAAAGAAAAGCAAAAGGTTTCAGCGTACGTTGGTATCAAGAATCTCACTCATGTGCGACAGCCAGAGTGATTTTTCATTTCCATGGCTCAAACGGTGTATAACCATTGTTGCCCTGCCCTGGAATAACCTTCCTTGTTGTATACCCATAACTTAAATCGGACTGTGCGCCCGTCAGTGCTCAATGTGAAATCATTTGGGCTCGCAATATGTATCTATCAATTACCATAGTCACTGGGAAACCGGAGGTTGATAATTCAGGGGCCGCCTAAGAAGCCATCAGTTCATCATAGAGTACTCCATGCATCATCAAGTGCTTACTTAAAAAGGAGGATATGTGGCTCTGGCTCATGGACCTCGTAATGTTCCCACCCCAGACTCTAGATAAACAAGATTAGCCGCAGTGTGGCAGAACGCGAGTTTCGCAGTGCACTTCGTAGTACCTGAGTGATACCGAGTGCCCTCCATTCTTCCTCCCATAGCAATTTCAGCGTTCCTTTTGAGCTATCGAAATAGTCGGCGGGAATCTTCTTCAGCATATTTTTGGGAAGCTGAACATGTCGGTACTCAAACTGGTCGTCAGAATACCTGTGCCTGTCAATTCGGGCCTTGTGTACGTGGGTCGGATGCTCGTACCTCGCTGAGTAGTGTATGGAGTCAATGAATTCCTCAAGCCTTTCTCTTTCGGATTCTAACAGAAGGCGGGGCTTTTTGTTCCTCCTGCTTAAATCGATATCCATCTGGAGAAGTGCGGAGTCTGGATCGTTTCGATTGGGATTTCAGAATATCGGCCTGACCGTCATTTAGCACCTTACTCGGTATCTGTCTTTGTTTCCAGAGAGGCCATATGCCATAGAGTTACTGAGGCAGAATTCTGATGAGGTGCGCAGGGGACACGTACAAATTTGGACTTCTAAACTTGATTGGAGCCAGCTTGATAGAGCTCGTGCGTGGATAATAGTTGTAGCGAGAGTTGGCTCTTAATTTCCAGTAGTGACTGTGGTCAAGAGGCTGCTATTCAGGTTTCAGAACCACATGTGGTATGGATTTGGCAAATGGGTTTATAGTTAATATATTATTACTGACCAGGTTAAAGAAAATTCCAGTTAAGATAACGGAGGACAATAACTTGGTTGCTTGGTGTGGGACCACTTTGCAACTTGAGCAGTCTAGGTACGTACTTTAGGTACCTTAGGTACTCAGCTCTGAGAGGCACCCTGCTGATAATAAGCACTTGCTATTGTACGTTAGAATTGAAGTATGAGACGTGATAATAAGACTACAGAACTGCAAATTATTTACGTCCTCTCTGACAGCATTCTCTGTATCTTCCTTCGAGTGGTACGCATCTAAGTCTGCAATAATTCGTACTTAGTAGCTATGGAGGCCCAGATAGTAGATAAAACATATTGAAAAACCATGTCACACTGAAATATTTAGCTCTACTTAAGTTTCGGAAAAAGTATTAAAAGAGAGGACTTCATGGAATATTTTTCTCTCTAACATCAGCTTTTACTATTCCGATCAAGCCTAGCCTCTCATCATAGATGTAGGACTTGGTCATGCCTTAGTATCTCTGAGGGGTACTAAGTATATAATAGTTTTGTGCTCTACAGGTGCTAACTGCTGCTTAAGGTACAACGTACAGGACATGGAACCAGTGGTTATTATACTTATGTGGGTAGCTAACAGCCAAGTCCTTATAGTACGACTTTTAGGAGCAGCGTAAATACCGATATCCTAAGTACGATGCCTAAGTTGATTCCTACCATTATCAATTATCTTTCTTCCTCTTTGGGAAAGACGTCCATACACTGCGGATATCCCAGTTTTCTTTGTCTAAGGTACCTAAGAATCCTCACGCACTCTGTAATATACGTGATCGAGTCTTTTAAGGCACTGCCGTATCTAAAATAACGTTGATTGGATAATATAAGATTGCCTTTCCATTACACTTGCACACAGTCTTACACGCCTATCCTCAAGCAAGATGTCTTTGGTAGCAGGTACGAGAAGTTAGTAACTTGAATGTGGTCACAAGCTGAAGAGGGCATCGAAAATAAGGGACTAGACCATATTTAGGACCCGATGAATCTTTTAAGTAGTAGACATTAAATCTATGTACTACAGAGTATGATTAGAACAATAGCTCAAATCTCAATAAGTATTTGCCATTGCTAAGAATTTTATAGTCTCGGTAATGGTTGAGATTACTATAACCATGGCCGTCGACATTGGAATCTTCTTCTCTAACCATGGGGCTGAATTGGGGAGAAGAAAAGTCGACGGGAGGCGAAACAAAAAGGAAAATTGGAAAAAAAAAAAAAAGTGAAAAAAAGGCGATGTGGGTTCGGTCTTAAAAGATCAACCGCTCCCACACTGACCCTTCGTTCAATTTTCTTATCCTCCCCCCCCCCAAACTCTTCCCACCTCCTTTCAGGTGCTCTCAATTCATATCCTGCAAATTTCTTCAATTTTTCTTTGTTGATATTCAGTGCGAATTGAAAGCAATATGTCGGACGAAGTCTACGAAGGCGCCATCGGTATCGACCTTGGTAAGGCATCTGATTTATTTTTATTTTTATTTTTTGAATTCACCCATATACCATAACACGCTCTTCACGAAGAAATTGAGTTTTGCTAAGACATTCATCCAGGCACAACCTACTCCTGCGTCGCCAACTATGAAGGCACCAACGTTGAGATCAGTATGTTTTTCAAAGGCACCAGATTCGGCAGGAATAGGCTCTGACCTAGACTCATCCTACAGTTGCCAACGAGCAGGGTAGTTACACAACCCCGTCATTCGTTTCTTTCACCGAGAAAGAGCGCTTGATTGGTGAGGCAGCCAAGAACCAGGCGGCTATGAATCCGAAGAACACCATTTTCGACATCAAGTGAGTGAGGACTAAGCAAGTCTCTTGCATTGTCTACCTCTCCCATGTAAGCTTCTTTTATTTACAAACCTAGGCGTCTCATTGGTCGGCGTTATGAAGATCCCATCGTGAAGAAGGATATCGAGTCGTGGCCTTTCAAGGTTGTTGACCAGGGCGGAAACCCCGTTGTCGAGGTTGAATACCTTGGTGAAAACAAGACGTTTTCTCCCCAGGAAATCTCTTCTATGGTCTTGATGAAGGTATACCGCCGATCTACCCAATATATTCTTCTCGTGCATCGTTGACTTGTTCCGATTTGATAGATGAAAGAAGTCGCAGAGACCAAGCTTGGAAAGAAGGTCGAGAAGGCTGTCATCACCGTGCCAGCTTATTTCAACGATAATCAACGTCAGGCGACGAAGGATGCTGGTGCCATTGCCGGTTTGAATGTTCTCCGCATCATCAATGAGCCCACTGCTGCCGCTATCGCCTATGGACTCGGCTCCGGGAAGTCTGAAAAGGAACGTAATGTCCTGATCTATGATCTTGGTGGAGGCACTTTCGATGTGTCTCTTCTCAACATCCAAGGAGGTGTTTTCACTGTTAAGGCCACAGCCGGTGATACTCATCTCGGTGGACAAGATTTTGACACTAACCTCCTTGACCACTTCAAGAAGGAATTCCAGAAGAAGACTGGAAAGGATCTCTCAGGCGATGCCAGGGCTCTTCGCCGTTTGAGAACGGCCTGCGAGCGTGCCAAGCGTACCCTGTCTAACGCCACACAGACAACTGTTGAGATTGACTCTTTGTTCGATGGAGAGGATTTCAACTCGTCTATCACTCGTGCCCGCTTTGAGGATCTCAACGCTAAGTCTTTCTCTGGCACCCTCGAGCCAGTGCAACAAGTTCTCAAGGACTCTGGCCTTGAGAAGCGGCAGGTTGACGAGATTGTGCTCGTCGGTGGCTCCACCCGTATCCCTCGGATCCAGAAGCTCCTCAGTGACTTCTTCGACGGCAAGAAGCTTGAGAAGGTCAGTTGGCATCAATCCTCCAACGTTGCCGGTCGTGTCCTCAAACTAACGTTGGTGTAGAGCATTAACCCAGATGAGGCCGTAGCTTATGGTGCCGCCGTGCAAGCTGGCATTCTTTCTGGTAAGGCCACCTCGGCTGAAACTCAGGACTTGCTCCTTCTGGATGTCGTTCCCCTTTCCCTTGGTGTTGCCATGGAAGGCAATATTTTCGCCCCCGTTGTTGCCCGCGGTCAAACTGTCCCCACCATCAAGAAGCGCACCTTTACGACTGTTGTAGACAACCAGACGACCGTCCAGTTCCCAGTTTATCAGGGTGAGCGCACGAACTGTGTAGACAATACTTCCCTGGGCGAGTTTACTCTCGCTCCTATCCCTCCTATGAAGGCTGGCGAGGCCGCTCTTGAAGTTGTTTTCGAGGTCGATGTCAACGGTATCCTTAAGGTCACCGCTACGGAGAAGTCTTCTGGCCGTAGCGCCAACATTACTATCTCCAACGCCGTCGGCAAGCTCTCCACCACGGAAATTGAGCAGATGATTGATGGTATGTAGACTGCGTTGTCTCTCTGTGTCCTTTAAAAGAAGCGACCCTAACATTGCTATAGACGCTGCCAAATTCAAGTCGAGCGACGAGGCGTTTACCAAGAAATTCGAGTCTCGTCAGCAGCTCGAATCTTACATTTCTCGCGTTGAAGAGATCATCTCAGACCCTACCATGTCCCTGAAGCTCAAGCGCGGCAACAAGGAAAAGATCGAGTCTGCACTGAGTGACGCTATGGCTCAACTTGAGATTGAAGATTCTGCCCCTGAGGATTTCAAGAAGAAGGAACTCGCGCTCAAGAGACTCATCACCAAGGCTATGGCCACCCGGTAATCTGAATGCTACGAACTTTCTTGAGTTGTTATCAGTCAGTCACTCGTCTCATTCTCTTCCTCGGTATTACGGTTCCCTGCGTATGTGTTTTGCGATCTGAAGAGATCGAAATTTGTCTCTAGGGCTTGTTACAACCATTCCCAACGATCCATGTACGGAAATGTGCTCTATTTCTCCTCCGGTTTCTTTTTGTCCCTTCTCATGTCTTGTGCCCCTTGATTTGGTGCACATTATCTAAAAGTTCATTCTAGATTAGATGAAATCCGTCCGGGGAAGAAATTAATGATTTGATGAGCCTAGTACTTCTATCGAATTCAATATTTGCTTTTTGGCTTAGACATATGGTAGACATCATAGGTGATGTCAAAGCTGACTCGCGACGTGTGCGATGATGAGGTAGTGAAATTTCCTCCCCTTTATACAAACCATTTATATGCTCTGCTATTTAATCAGTAAACTGGAATAATGACTCCACCTTCACCCATTAAAGGCCTGTTAAGTCTATTTATCGGGAAAAGTGCTGTGTGCTAAAAAAGGTATCATATCCTGGTTGACATTGCGCTAGTGTTTGATGAAGCATGTATGTTGAATTCTAAGATCCCCAACTTTTATTCGCTACAAATAATACTTCCAACAGCTCACCATCTATGCAAATTCTAGAAGATGCAGCGGGTACAACGACTCTCAATTCTTTCTGACATTCCTCGATCTTTTTATTCTGCAAATTTCAGCGCAACCGTGCTTGACGCATCTCAACCCTGGCGGTTCCCGACTCCCTCTAAGCGATCCAATCTCACAACTCGAAGCTTCTCTAATTCTGCCTCTCTGTGCAAGAAAAAAGATAAGTCTCGGAAACTCACTGGGGCGAACACAGAGTCGAGCATTTTGTTGGAAGCTCCCTATGATCTTTCTTCGCTAGAAAATGGCATCGTGGCTGCGGTGGCCCGACTTAAAGATGAGCTTTCCAAATTACGCATGGGTGGACGTTTCAACACGGAATCACTTGAAGATTTGAGAGTGTCTTTGAGCAAAGGAGGCAAGGAAACAATAAGACTGGGTGAGCTGGCGCAGGTTGTTCCCAAGGGAGGGCGGATGGTTACTATATTGGCTACAGAGGAAGAGGTAGGACTTCATTCAGATCCAAACTAATTGTTGAACTCGCGTGGCGTCTACTCAGGGTTGCTAATAATATTTTCGTCCTAGCACTTGAAGCCGATCTCATCTGCCATTCTTTCTTCCGATTTGTCTCTAACACCACAACCTGACCCTCATAATATTCTTCAACTGAATATATCGATTCCGCCGCCCACGAAAGAATTACGTGAACAGACGGTGGTTGCTGCTAGAGCGGCCATGGAAAAGGCAGCTGGTGCAGTTCGCGAATCGAGGAGTGTTAGTCATAAGCGCCTTCAAGATATGCAGAAGAAGAAACTAGCCAGGCCAGATGACGTTCGCAAGGCTCAGGACCAAATGGAACGGCTAGCAGAGAAGGGACAGAAAGAGGTGAAAGAATTGTTTGATGCTGCAAAAAAGGCATTAGAACGAGTATAGTCAGATTATCATTTTGTCGAATATGCCAGCTATAGTAGTTCTCAATAGGACTATCATCAGTGTCGCATATTTAGCCAACGGGTCCCCCTTAAAAATACAGAAGATACGTACAAGCGGAAAAAACGTAGACACTGGGAATTGATGGAAGTTGAAGCAAGAGAAATCAGTTCACTCTGGAGCCTTCCTTCACCAGGACGCTTTCAGAGTCTTTTCGCGGATGCAGGGCGACCTGAAGCAAGAAGTGATTCAACTTTTGAGATAAGTTGTGAACTCTTTCCGGCAGTCCGGTACGTCTCATTATTATTGAGGTTCTTCACAACCCCAGCAAGGACAGATGGCTTATCGGCCAATACTATCTCCAGTTTTGGGTAGTTTCCTTGAACAAGCTTTTCGACCAAGGCTCTCTTGTCCAGGGCACTCATCTGCTTAAAACCCACATCTTCAGGTTCCACAAGATCTCCTTTTCTCTGTGAGAGGGTATCGGCACGTTTTCGTGCAAGCTTTTGCGCCTCCGCCACAGCATTATTCTTTTCATCCTGATTGAAAAACTGGACGCTTCGACCTTCGAAAAGTCGCTTGCCCAGTTCATGAGGGGGCACATAGCCATTCGGGAAGCGGTCGCTCAGCCAAGAAAGCTTTTCAACAACTCCTGCAGTCCTGGCAGTGACGCCTGTCGGTAAAGATGGCCAAGTCTCCGTCAAATTAGACTCAGGGGGTTGCGGTGTATAGCGAGTAGGAACAGGCACGGATGCCTTGGACAGTTGGACATATGCTTCTTCAACCTCAGCCTGCGAGATTTCGTCCACCTCCTCAACGTCTGTGCGCTTTCGCTGTGCCCTCCCGTTACCCTGCTTCCGCCCCTTGGGTACGGCAGTCTGAGTGCGATGTATAGTCCCGGATCTACGACCGCGAGTTTGCGCTCCAGTCCTAGATCTCTGAAAACGAGGGCTCCGAATAATATTGGACGATAGACTGCCGGCTTTCGGAACAGCGAGCGATCTTGCGTCAATTACCCGATGGGGTGAATTCCGACGAGAAGTGACATTCACATTTGAATTACTGACTGTCCCAGAGGCAGCGGAAGAGGATGCAGAAACCTGAGAAACAGATCGAGTTGCTGCATTGCGATGATCTGTACAGTCAATGATACAAATATCAGTAAAGAGACGTAAACGATACCGTACTGGGAAACAGTGCATAATGCTATATTCTTCACGTACTTTTTTGACTGGAGTGATTATTTGCCTGCTGACGGGAGAGCGTAAAGTATCGTACAGAGGTAATGATTCCATCAGCTGGCGTCCTACGGTCACGGCAGCTCGCCAGAAACCTCAACTTCGTTTGGAACATTTTCCCCGCTGTGTTTGGCGGAGATGATGAGAAATTTCTTAAGTATTTGTCCTTGATTACAACGGGTAGCTCTGGGGAATTGAAAATCCATCACGTGCCAATCACGTGGTATCCAGTCCACTCTTGTCAAATCCTAGATCCGAGTTTCTTTCTCTTTAGACTTGCCTGAGTGTATATTCCAGAATGCTACGTCGCAAGCCTACGGCTATCGCAATCACGTCGGAAGATGTCGCAAAGCTTGAAGACATGCGGCTTCGCAAGCGCAGAGAAGAAACTCAAGCCCACGCGCATGAATCCGTCAAAAGCACCTTGAATCATACTGCCATCGACCCGAATGATGAATTGAAACCATTACCTGGAGACAAAGCAAGAATTGTCCGCTCTCGGGAGGAACGTATTGGCATCAGTCGGCGCAACTAAGTACACATGACTTAGTAAGCTTAGATTCATTTTGGTGACCCAGTTCGATATTCTTGACACTGCTTTCTCACTTACCCGAGTTGGATGACAGTTCGTTATCATCTCTTGTCACGGCTTTCCTTCTAGCCTCTTATGACGAGAGCATGAAGGGCTGATGATTGTTTTCCGGCCGGTCTCCATATACGCAGGCATTTTCTGTAGCCCAATTTGGCGACTTCCTCGATGGAAGGCAAGGTTTTTTAAGCTTATGCATTGAGTTTTTCTCCTAAGAATAGTGATCTATACAGACTTCCATTGCATTAGGCTTTTGACATGTTACATCAAGGACTTTGTAGACGGGTATTCCAGTTGCCACCATACCATGTATCTACCGTATTATATGAAATATCTTGTGGTCAAATAGAATTTATATACTACAGAGTTGACTATAAGGCTGGCAAGTCGACACATTAATCTCTGGAGATCTTGACCCTCTCGGGATTGTATGATAGGAGCCGTGGCCCTACAATTTGCAGGGCCTAGAGGTGAGAGAGACTATTCCAGTAATGAGAGAACGAGACGAATAAGCCATGATTCTCCATGACATTTGTCTTATAGGCTCAAATGAAAGGTTTGCAGATAACGAGCCAAGAAGGTGGGGTGAAGCATAGTGAACATGAGCACAATGATTTTCACCGCTGGCGTTTAGTGTTACTCTGCTCGCCAGTATCAACTGAGTGTGCCCACCTCCGCTTCAGGCCATTAGGATCATATACACTTGCAACGCTCTGTTGCCAGTCACGTGCTGTGAACAGGACTGGGTGTCCATTGAACTGAGTTTGAGGAAGAGGTTGGGAAGCTGCGATCGAAGAGACTTTCGTATGTGTCTCATAGTGAACAGGAAACTGGTTCGATACACCAGTGGTTCCTTGTGTAGAATGGTCTATGCCCATCGGCGGCGAGTTTGTACTCACATTTGACGGGCCGGCAGGGAATGCCAGGTCCCACTGGCTGATGAAGACGTCAGCGAACAACTCTCAAACAATGAAACAGGCAGGGAAATACATACTTTATGATTCGAGTGGGATCCCAGTTATTTTCGTCAACTAAGGGAGCATCTACCGAATGACTGTGATGTGGGTGCGGTGCAAGCATTCCCAAAGGTTGAAGCTGACTTGAGTCAGGCTTTGAGTCCTCAGTACCAGCCGAGATTGGAGGGGTCATTGGGTAAGCATAACACACTCTGTTCTGTACATTACTTGGAACCTGGTCCAAATGAGCATGGTAATTTGACCCAAGTGGTGGGCTGGGATGGTACGGTTCCGAGGGGCTCCCGTAAGGAAATGTAGATTTGAGTTCGAAAGGGCGATTGATGTCAGCGGAGAACGCGAGCCGCAGGGAGTCAATCTGTGCCTGTATTTCGGGCATAGGCCAAGCCGAAGAACATTTCTCAAGGATACGCATGTGTCGCGTGAAGTAGTCCCTCGCATCCGTATGAAAATGAGGATCAGGGGACGTGATAGCAATCTTGGAAGAGTTAATGCAGTACCAGATAGCACAATCACGTTACACTTACCAGATGCAGCATAGTGCATGTCAGAATGCAGTATATTGCGAAATTGATACCTCTTTGCATGAACAGAAGACCGCGCAGGCCGAACCGGTCTAAGATACCTTCCTGAAGCCTACACAGGCTCTTTGCGGAGGAATAGCACAACGCCATGTGAATCTTCCATCCTCCGCCGGCCGCAAAAGACTTGGACGCTAACAACTGTGGCCGATGTAGTAAGATGATGCCGAGATGGCAATGCGAGTGCATATTTCCCACAAAATGTGAGGGTATCCATGGCGGCGAACCATCGCTAGGATAATTAACCTGTAAGTCTTGGGGGAGGCTTTGGAGCCAATCGGTAAAAAGGGGGTTTTTTTCAACAAATCTAGGATTGGCTCCCCAGTCCTTCTGCTTCTTGATTTTGTGATATATATCGGTGATCAAACGGATATGATAGGCGTTTCTGACAAAGTATGCATATTGCCTCGCGCGGTCGATTTCGAACTGGTCAAGGCCCTCGATATCTAGAGCGGGCCGCATATCTACGGTCTCTGGATCTACCCCATAATCCGATCGACCTAACGAGATCAGTCAAAGCAGTCAAAGCCAACGAAGTCACGTTAGCGGATATAGACATACCTTGTGGTCCACCGATCATCACTTCGACAACCAAGAGGGCTTGCCATACTCTTGTCTGCACAAGACACTCCACTGGATCCATCTCACAAGGTCTGCCCTGTGCGTGGGTATTGTAATGTTCATGGATGTCTAAATCCTTCGACATCGACACAATTGTTTTCACAGTTTGCCACGAACGATAATAATAACCCTTCTTTGGCAGAGACTCTCGAGCTTTCAATAGCAAAAGCAAAGCCTGAATCGTGCTTAAGCGTGGTACATCCATGAAACTGGACTCATGCCCTATCATTGTATGAGCATTGGTTATTTACTGTCTGTGCTCCATGCAACGCATACAAAGTGACTAAACTTACTGTTTGCCAATGCGAGCCACTGTGCGCCCTGAGCCGGATCGTCTGATAACCTGCCGGCACAAGCGAAAAGTGCTTCGAGGAGTAGAGGAGATATGGAACTCCGTTCATTCTGCCATTGGTAGTAAAGGTGGGACCGATGAACCACAGGAACGTAAGGATGTATATCGTTAAAGTAAATCTTGAAGTAATTCATCACTTCGTCATCGGAGGGCATTAGCTCCGGGGGGATACGGATGGTGGAGCCCGCCCCAGTGCTTAGAGGTGGCAGTCTTTCCTCAATTTCATCCTGAACTGGAGCTTCCGCTTCCAATCGCTCTTTTCGTTGTTGTCGAATATAGGGAGCTTGATTTGCAATATCAGCATTCTTCTCTTAACGCCAAAGGACTGACACTATCAATCTTACCGATACCAGTTTCGTCGATTTTCAATTCACCCAGAACCTCGCTAAGGTTCTCGGCAGTAGATTGATCGTCGTCCGAGAAAATGCCAGTGTTCGAGTTATCAAGATCATGATTTGGAGTGGTGGGAAATACTTGGGCATGCTGGAAGGAATGGCTTGTCACGGGTAAATGCGATGACCGTACTTCATAGATATTGTGTTGGGTGGGACCGGTCGGTACATATTGAGACATGATTCCGGCACCGTCGCTATAGGACTGACCATTTCCGGCAGTAGGCTGGATTCCAGCGCCGAAGCTCTGAGGCATTGTATAGGAATAATGCGAGGCTGAAGTCGCATGAGAAGCTCCTAAGGCGCCCATTGAAGTTGCCTCAAGACCTTGCTCCGACTGGAAGTCGCCATCCTGTCCAATGGTAGGAGGAACGCATACGAGCTTCAACCGAGTGCAAGCTGAGCAAGGCCAGGTATTCGTTGTGGCAGCGTCACACTTTATTTTCCGCTTTCTGCAGCCATTGCAGGCTCGCATTACTAGCAACGCATAAGTCAACAACCGGAACAAACGATGCTCAGCCTTACAGTTCAGAACTGAAGTAGGAACCGGAGGGAAAAGAGGATACAGAAAAAGAAGAGAAGGACAAACCTTTCAGCCGCTTGTGCCTATTATGTTCATCAACAAATACGTAGTCTACATTGTGAGCAAGTTATTCATCTGAATTGACGAAAAGATCTCCAAAAGGGCGACTTACTCTTGTGCCCCTCTCTGGGGGGACCATTCGAAGGCGAGAAAGCGTAGCCTTGCATTGTGATGCTTGTTTTATGTGGATCAATGAGGCCGTAAAGGTGGAGGCAACACAGTCCAATAGTCACAGGGTCTACGCTCGTGACCAAGTTGTAAAACTGTTGTGTGAGTATTTATCCTCAAAGACCCGCCTTGCTTGTATCAATCAGCAACAGATAACGGAATCACCACCCAGCTTCGGCAGGTGAGACTGTAGCTAATGGAAGAGTATGACTAGTGTGATGAAGTTCCACAGTCACATTCAATGCAAAATCGCTTGGACCATGTGTATCGTATGTAGAACGAGGGAATTGAATATAGCCAGGAACCGACTAGCGCACTACGAGAGCACGTCAGCAAAAGCATGACCTGAACGTTTCGGCCTGGATGAAACAGACTCACAATCGGAATCAGTGACCATCTGGCCGAGAACCGTAAGATGATCTCTTCCCTGTCTCTCCAAAGGCCTGTATCGATATAGTGGACGCCGCAAATTCGCCGCAAATATGTATAAACGGTGGCCAATGGTGTTGTCCTGAGTGTCCGGAGGCGACGGCTTCTCAACAATTATGCCAGGCGATTGATCTGCTATTCTCGGGATTGCGGGACGCGTTGCAAGGTCTAAAGAAATGATAAAACTTCTTCCTCCTTAGCTGGTACAGGATACCATCAGAGCTTGAGGAAATAATTGCGCACATTAAGGCGCTGACTTGGTAGAGAATGGTATGACAGTAGCTGAGATTTGCACTGCAGGTGCCCTCATTTGGTCATTAGTCATTGTTCAACTGGAAGGAATTTGAGAAAGGTGAAAGGATAAAGATGCAAGATCGCAGCTACAAGTTTGTATTCAACTGACGAAACAAAACCATTGCCTTCTTGTACTAAAAGAAAAAGGTCAAGGAATAATTTGAGGCTCGTGGGACTTCAATGGCGCAGGCATATGCCAGGATACGCCGATGGACTGGGCAGAAGGAATCTTGTGGCGACTAACCAGATAGCTGATGCTGAGATTGCTCCTTGAAGGAGAGTAGAGCGATGTAGGAAGTCAGGCCGTTCAATGAAAGACAGAGCGGGAACACGATGGCACGGGCCTACTCAGCTTGCATCGTCGTCCAAAACCATCAGTGTATCATCAAGGATTCCCTGATAATAGATGATAAAGGAGGTGCAAGAGCCTGACTTAAGACATCGCACCCAATTGAAAGATGGTTTTCCAAAGCGGACAGGTTTCAAAGCAGCAAAGATCGAGGTCGGGATCAACGGCTAATCAATACAGGCAGGGCGGCCAAGAAATACAAAAGCCACAGGGGGTTGCAGAGTAGAATTCAGGTAACGAGGGGCAGTGAGATACGAATCAGAAGATCAGACTAGGGGATCGGCGACAATGCGAATTTCCACATGGGGATATTGATAGGGTACTCTGAGTATTATGTAGATGATGAAAGGACAACTCTGCTACTTGCCTGCGCTTGAACTTCAGCTACTAACTCTTAGCCACGCACACTAAATATTTCTGGGGTTATCGATGTTCTGCGGGGTGCTGCATACGAACCAAGTCCCAGAGGCAGAACTCAGGAGGTAGACGGATGCTAAGATAGATACCCTATAGTTACCTTCCTTAGTCTAGTAGGAATTGGTCAAATGATCATCCGTGATTTGAGAGTGGCGGGTGCAGCAGAGATGGGGGCGGGCGGAAAAGAGCCCTATTGAGTGATTGAAGTCTACCCGAGAGATTAAGGTATTGAGGGGGTAATGGTAATGCTGATTATTCCGATAAGGGTATCTAGATTTAGTGCTCAGTACGGAGTAATAATAGAAACCTCATACCCATTCTTCCAAGACCACTTACTCTCTAGGTGGATAGTAGTAATACCTAAGGTGGATATTAGGCACCTTGAAATCCGCGCTGCTTTGATAAGGTCGAGTACTGTGCATTGATTTCTACTCTTGTTTCTGTCAAGGTAAGCTAGACGAGGCATCTCCGGGCCATGGTCAGGTTTTGCTCCAACAGGTAGATCTATCTAAACATACATCAAGATTATCCTCTCGCAGCAAAGGCTATATAGCCATCATGTCGGTTTGAAAACAACCACTAGAATACGTGAAAGTTATAATTCTATTGGAGAGGCATCTACAAGATGCTCTTTAATGGATTCAGCATCCTCTGGAACATGACCTGATGAACAGTCAGTATACCTATGTATTGTATTGTCTTTTTGCACACTGCCACCAAGGTCCAGGGTAACCAATACAGTATAATCTTTGTGCAGAGTCTACCAATTCATTGGTCTCACGGTTCTGATTTGAACCAGGGTCCCTGTGGCACTGGTAGACTAGTAGATATCTACTTTGGTGTGGTAGACATTGCCTCGCAGGCTTGCAGGCTCTTATCTATCCAACTACTTGGTGGGGTGAAAGCTTTTGGTGGAAGCATGCCTAGATTACATAAAATCTTGCCTCCCCCGCTCTTCTATAACAAACACTGACAGTTCAGCATATTCTCTCTACGCCACGAAAGCGGCCAGTCTCAGGCTTGCCAATACAAAATGGCCTCTGAAATGCAGAACTCGAATCCGATAATCCTCAATGCCGCTGACCTGCCAACTCGGCTACCCAAGGCGCCGCAGAAGCCCTATGCTTATGGAACTAATGTTTTCAGTTCCACTCTTCAGTCGCTTGGGCAGTCGGGCGATTCCTTCTCCCTGATTTCACAGCCAGACTCTGAAGACGATAATGACATATCAGATGAGCCCATAGACGAACAAGAGATTTTTGGTAAGAAGTGAATGGTTTCTTTTCGATCGGTTCCGTCTTGGCTGCACTCGGAAGAAGAACTAAGTCATGAATGTATGTCTAATCATTTCATAGACCTCGTCTCAACCATATCTGACCCAGAACATCCAATTTCGCTGGGGTCACTAGCTGTTGTCTCACTCGCAGATATTGCGATCAAGCCATCTCTTCCCCATGTACCCAGATCCCCTCTTCGCACCGTCAAAGTACTCATAACCCCGACAATCACGCACTGTAGCCTGGCTACCGTTATCGGTCTCGGTGTACGTGTGCGGCTTGAGCAGTCACTTCCGCCCAGGTTCCGTGTGGACGTGCGAATCAAGGAGGGAACACATAGTACTGCCGATGAAGTTAACAAGCAGCTTGGTGATAAGGAAAGAGTGGCAGCTGCACTAGAAAACGGAACGTTGATGGGCGTTATCGCCAAGATGCTGGAAACATGCCAGTAACCAGAAGTTAGCGGCGTGTCCAGTTCAGGTTTCAAACGCAGTGTCACCAGTTCGTGGCGTCCGCAGGCCTATTCTTAGACTCGACAATACGTTGTTTCAAATTTTCGACATTACGTCTACATAATAGATCGATACTTGTGGTATGCCCTTCTCATTCGGTTTGAGCAGGGAACGGGCTCGTCACGAATCCAACACGCCACTTTCCTTCAGGCCTTTCCAGAGCTCCGGTTCCAGAAATTTACTCACTGTCACATCTTCTGCCAAACCTTTCCGTCTCCTTGTTTTCAATACAAAATCTCTCGCTGTGGCCATCGCGGGCGCCATCTCTAGTGGCTTCGTCTTGACTTCGCGGTCCAGCGGATCGCCTGGAACGACACTCCATCGATCGAACACAAGACTGACCGCAGCTTGACCTTGAGTATGAATTCTGAGATCTGTTTCGAACCCGAAAGAGTCAATAACCGGAATCAAGCCTTGCACCGTATACAGTGGTGTCCCAGCAATTGGCCCGTCTGACAGAACATGACCCCTTCTGCGTGACAGCACTGTATATACCGAAGCTACAGCATCCGCAGGCCCTGTCATGGTGCAAGAATATATGGGTTCCATCAACCGAGGTGATGCCATGAGGAAGGAGGAGTAAACGGCACGCCGAGCCGTAGGGATTATCTGGCCACCTCCCCTGTAGATGGCCTGGTCAGCAAGAGATACATCTGTGAGCCTGAACTTCGCGTTTCGTATTGCTGCCTCCAAGTTAGTCTTCATGTATGGTCATGGTTTGAAAATATAGGAAGTGCCTCCACAGGAAGAAAAACACGGGTTTTGAGAGGGGAGAAGAGGAAATTCGAAGGGGTGGAGAAAGCAGCGGGGAGATCGTTGGGAAGTAAGAAAGAAGGACCGAGTAGACAAAAAAAAAGGGAAAAAAAGACTTACGTTCCTCGCAAAGAGGGCCTTCCCGCGTTCCCCAGCTGAAACCTTGTGTGATAGAATCCCTGACATTTCCAAGTAGTTTCTTGTCCACTTGCGATGGTAGGGTGTCGTCCTGTAGAATATTGGGTCCCATCTCATCAGGGCCGAAAGCCCAGATACTTCGAGCTGCGAGTTTGTCCCAATCATATTTGTCTTCGAAGAACCTCGCTACTTTGCGGATTGGATCTTTGATACTGACCCTGCCGCTCTCGATGTCTTCGGCAATCCCATCATCCAAAGGCTCCGCAATCATGGTAATCTTATTTTTCTTATTTGGCGTGATAGAATAGCACATGATAGCCGAAGTCTCAACGACAGTTTCGCAGAAACGAGTGACAGGGTCGGACACCTTGATCTCCATCTCCGAATAAAGTCTTCGAAGATCGTGGAGCACGCAATCCATGTAAAGTTCTCCGGTTCCCAAGACCACATGCTCACCGGACTCTTCTACTTTCGTTGAGATGAGAGGGTAGCTCTTATTAATCTTGCGCAACCCGTCGAGCATTTTGGGAAGTTCTGATGGGTTAACAGGCTCAACAGCAACCTTGAAGACAGACTGTGTCATGTGCCGAATAGGTCTGAAGATGTATGCTTCCTCGTCATCTTCCAGCCTCAAGGGGACGATTGTGGCAGTCTTGACGATGGAATTGTCCACACCACCTAACAGAACGAAGTTTCCCGCAGGAACACCACTGGTCGGGATGCTATAGCAGGTCTCTGCAATCCATGTATCCGATATAGTCGCTGTGACCATGTCTTCCTCATCCTCAGGTGTATAGCCCTCGCCCAACACTCGGACCGGCTGACCAGGGCGCGCCGTCCCGCTCATGACTCTCCCAAACGCATGGAACTTGGTAGCATCTGTGCTGGTAAAGAGCTTTGTGACATGGACGACAAGCGGCCCGTCGGGGTCACAGGCTGCCATGGCGGCCGCGACTTTCGTATCAAGGGGGCCGGTATAGTACCTGTCGAGTGTTCTTTGGGCTCCTTCTACTGGGGAGGGAATGTGCTGTACGATCATGTCCACAAAACCAGTCGCAGGACCAAAGAATTCATGGCAGATCATGTTGAGTAGCACCCTTGCATCTGACTTGAGCTGCGACGGTTTCAAGTTGATACCCACACCCGCAAGCGTTTCTTTCAGGTCATCTGGACTTTCACTTATGGTGTGAGAGTAGAGTTTATAAATAGGCTCCAGGACGAATTGAACGAAGGTCCGTTTGGAATTCTCTTCCACTCCTTTCCGAGTGAACTTTCGGCTTCCTGGGTTGAAGAAAATATCTCCCCAAAGACGTAAAGTAAAGTCAGACGTTTCGACTTGGGGATAAGTTTCGGCATACATTTTGGCAAAAGATTGTAGGGTAAAACACCACTCCATAGAGGCACATGCAAAGGCAACATTACCCTTTTCAGGGCTCAGCCGATACCTTTCCCCTTGTCCGGGCAGAATCCTCTCGATAATAGTGTTTACCTCTTCGACCACGTGCTTCAACTTGAAGTAAGCATCATTCGGCGGAATCTTCAACTCCAAAATCAGCCGGTCCATCTTGTTCACGACCATCGTAATGGGAAGACCTTCCAGCACGGCGTGCTTTATGACCTGTTCCGTATTCGCTTGCACGCCTTCGACGACATCCACAACCAGCACAATTCCGTCGACGAGCCGAGACGCTGTGGCAACCTCGTCCACGAAGTTCACATGGCCGGGAGTGTCAATAATATTGAAAAGATGAGATTTTCCTTTGGTGTTCTGGAGTACTAAAGTCATAGGTGCCGACTTAATAGAGAGACCCCGCTCTCGCTCTAAGAAGTGAATATCGGTATAGCGGAGCTGTTCCTCTTTCCGCTTGCCTGCTCGCTTCTCCAGACGCTCTGTCAGATCATGCGTCTGCGTCACAAGCATGTCCATAAAAGCTGTTTTCCCATGATGAAGATGGCCAACAAGCGCGATGTTCCTTATTTGGTTAGGAAAACTGAGCAAGTCTGTCATAAACTCTCGCGAGAAATGAACGGGTGGTAGCTCGGCCTCCTCGATCGAAAACTTCTTCTGCTGAACGGGAGCGATTATGGGTTGCGAAAGTGGCTGCGAATCCTCCTCTTGGACTAAGGTCTCAACCTCTTCACCGTAGACTTGCTTTGCACTAGGATAATATTGTTTATCTTCATGTAGGACGACCGCATTCGAAGGGCCTTCTGCATACCAAGTCAGAAAGAGTGAGGTAGTATGCTTCGAAAAATACGACACACCGTCAACCTCCATCAATTGATCTGCATTCTGGTTTTCATCTTCTTCCTCTCCAAATGCTTCGTCAAAAGCAAATGCCTGCGGCTTGAGATCTTCATCTTGGTTTTCCTCGTCAGTCTCCGCAGGCTCTCCAATGTAATTGCCGAACCTAGAGCCAGGTTAGTTGAGTTCTATTAGTATAAATCTTTCATTCCGTTATGACATACTCATCATAAAGATCCTCCATTGCGCGAATAAATTCTGAAGCTGAACAGATTTGGCTCCAAACGTTGGAGCGGATGCCTTCTTTGCTCAAACCAAAAAAGGTTGTCTCGACTTCGGAAGGTCCAAATTGGGGACTCGCTGACTGGTCCGGGCTTGGCCCTTTTGAGTTACCACACGCGAATGTCCGCCCCCCGCTTTGATCAAAAGGGAGGTTGACCTCTGTGCTTATATTTTCCTACAACACCCACTCTGGATTCGCCCGATTCTTCACCTGGCATCGTTTGGAGACATTCTCTATAAATTGGTCTAGATTTCAGAGGAAAGACCTCAAAGGCTGACATCCAGCGAATTGTTATTGTCGCGGTGCCCTCTTCAAAGCTTGGATTGAACTCTTTTGCCACTCGGAAAGTCTGAAGGACAAACGACTATGTCTTCGCTTCCAGCTGTCTATATTGTTTCCTCCGCCCGAACTCCGGTGGGGTCTTTCTTGGGGTAGGACTTCATAGTTCGTGATTTGTTTTACTTTGAATAATGAGGTTGACCTTTGTCTCATCCGCATAGTTCGCTCTCAAGCTTGACTGCCCCACAGCTTGGTTCCCATGCCATCAAGGGTATGTTACAAGTTCACAGCGCCTTTTCAAAAAAGTTCGCCTAATGGGGTCGATCTTTCTAATGGTAGAAAACAGCTGCTCTTGCCAAAGTTGACGGACTTAAGCCTTCAGACGTCCAGGAGGTCTTCTTCGGTAATGTCATTTCTGCAAAGTAAGCTGAGCCCTGTGTGAGCGTTCTGGGTCTAACAAAAGCGGGTATTGATGTCATTTTATAGTGTCGGACAGAATCCTGCTAGGCAGTGTGCGCTTGGTGCTGGGCTTGAAGAGTCGACCGTTTGTACCACTGTCAACAAGGTCTGCGCGTCCGGGTTGAAGGCGATCATCCTCGGTGCCCAGACTATCATGACCGGAAATGCCGATGTTGTTGTGGCTGGCGGTACGGAATCGATGTCGAATGCGCCGCACTATCTCCCAAATCTGCGTACTGGTGCTAAATACGGCCATCAGAGTCTGGTGGATGGCATCATGAAGGACGGCTTGACTGACGCGGGCAAGCAGGAACTCATGGGATTACAAGCGGAGGAGTGTGCCCAGGATCATGGTTTTAGCAGGGAACAACAGGATGATTATGCAATCCGCACCTATGAAAAAGCTCAGGCGGCCCAGAAGGCTGGTCTTTTCGACGAAGAGATTGCCCCTATCCAGCTTCCTGGATTTAGGGGAAAACCAGGTGTGTCTGTGACGCAAGACGAAGAACCGAAGAATGTGAGCACCTCCGTCCGACGCGTTGCATTCCTGTCAGACTGATCATTGAGTCCGTAGCTCAACCCGGAGAAACTTCGAGCCATCAAGCCTGCTTTTATACCCGGTTCTGGAACAGTGACGGCGCCTAACTCTTCTCCTCTCAACGACGGCGCTGCTGCTGTTGTTCTAGTTTCAGAGGCTAAGTTGAAGGAGCTCAATTTGAAGCCGGTTGCGAAGATCCTTGGATGGGGAGACGCTGCCCAACAACCCAGCAAATTCACGACTGCTCCAGCTCTTGCAATTCCGAAAGCGCTCAAACACGCAGGTGTGAGCCAGGATGCCATTGATGCTTTCGAGATCAACGAGGCTTTCAGCGTTGTTGGTCTCGCCAATATGAAGTTACTTGGCATTTCTGAGGAAAAGGTTAACCTTCATGGTGGAGCAGTCGCTATCGGTCACCCTATCGGTGCTAGTGGTGCCCGTATTCTAACCACCTTGCTCGGTGTCTTGAAGGCCAAGAAAGGAAAATTTGGCTGTGCTGGCATCTGTAACGGTGGCGGTGGAGCTAGTGCTCTGGTGGTCGAGCTACTTTAGATGGATTTTGACTATGTCCATATGTGTCGACTGCATATATCATAGCGTGCACATGATCGTGTCAAGGCATGCGTGCTTTTACGCAATATGAGCTCATTTTTGACGAAAAGTAGCATGATGAACATCTTAAACCATTCACACGAAGCCCTCGGTTCTGACGCCTGCACTTATGTTTAGAGAGCATTTGACTCGAGCCTTTGGACATTTACATAAAGCTAGACAGTTAAACGAAATGTAAAAAAAGTCTACGGAATGTATCACACATGACGGCTAGCAGCTGTACCCAGTCTATATCAACCAATATCTACAAAAAAAGATATAAGACAGATTTTGACTAAAATCTAGGCAAAGGCGCCAACGAATGCCATCAGCAAAGCCCCGCTCGCGACGGCTATACAGGCCTCAATACGCCGCCGACCCCTGAGTGTCGCATAGCTAGACTCACTTAGAAAGTCCTCCGCTAAAAGTTCTACAAGTCCTGCGAAAAGTAATAACCCGCTGCTGATTGCATTGGTGATGCCAACCATGAGCAGACCCGTGGTGCTTGCAGGGTCATAGAGATTGTGCAAAACTAGGCCGATAGCTTGTCCAACGGGTGTTGTAGTTCCGTACGCAAGCGACATAAGCCATGGCTTTGGCGACGACGGTGAAAAAAGGTCTGGTATCAAAGATGCAATACGCGATCCAAGAGCGAAACCTTCGAAAGTTTGGTGAAAGCAGATAGCCACAAGAAGGACAATAAATGACGTCCCCGTGGCGACGCTGAGGGCCATGCCGATAAAGATACTGTGGAAGAGGATACCAGCCTCGAGGAGAAGACATTGCAGCAACTGGCGCTGCGGGCTTTGCATTGGTAACACAGGACTCGGTTTTTGATGCATATCACGTTGTTGGGATTGCAGATAGCGAGGATGCGAGTCAAAGACTTGAGAATCACTGTGATTGTCCAGAGAATCGATGTCTCCAAACCCAGTGTCACCGCTTTCACTGTAAGAGTTCATTTTCTGAGACCGTCCTTGTTCGACACGATCTGTTGACTCCCGGGACAATGAACTGGAGTGCTCCTGCGCTCCATCCGGGTAACTATTCGCTTGAATGAGATCAAGGCGCAGGTTCTCTGTCGAGTGATGACGGCCAAGCCTCAGATAATTTGCGTCATCACGAATAGACTCGCTAGACCCCCGCCCAACACTGCCAATTAAATGATCATACTCGCTGCCATGAACATGACCAGCACCTTTCGTAGCGAAAAACATCTCTACGACGACAACCACAAAAACCGATATCATGGCTACAAATCCAGCCATTGCACGATAGGTTTCCGACCAAAACCGAGGAAGGCAAGGATCCGTAAGAGAGACAAATGCCGTGGGTAATAAGTGAACGAAAGCTGTGGCAATCAAGACCCCCGTTCCAAAGTGCCTGGAGATGAAAAGAAAGTGGCGCGGTATCGGTAGCCGTGGAAATCGACGTGCGAGAACTGGAAATGAACATGCTAACATATGATCAGCATATTGAGACAGTACCAAACGTTCCCATATGTAAACAATACCTAATGTGCTCAAAACCAGAATAAGGAACAATGCCAGCACATGTATTTGGGTGTTGTAAGCGCCTTTCTCCTTCGAACCACAAGCTACTCGATCGCTGGTCGATCCCCGAATTTCGCTCCTCCGAATAAGCTCCGCCCGGATAACGGAATCAGGCAAGTCTGAGAGTAGAGGGCTACTTCGATTGAGGGCTGCAACAAAGACAGAGTATTAGTTGATAAATCATTACCACATCGAAGTTGCGGCGACCAGAGGATCGTTATTAATGCAAATGAGCCCCATAAGTGATATGAGTATGAAATATATGAGTTAGAAGATAATTACCTGAAGCTGCCATCTCAGATTGTAGCCATTGCGTAAGCTGGCCCATCTTGATCTGAGCCTTTCTTAAGATTTGATCAATGCCATGACCCGAACAGAGCGAGGTTGACACACTATTTGGGACACCAGGCCTCTGTATTTCGATTGCCAAGCTTGAGTGGCAACACTAGAGAGCAGGAAGAGTGTGCTAAGGAATAGAGACCATTATCAAATTAATAAATATGACAGGAGTTGCGAGCCAGAAATGAAAGGAGCAAGTCCTACCTGTCCTCGTATGGAGTAGAGTAGGTAGCAATTATTATGCGGCTCGGATTAGTAGTGAAAGGCGAAAGGATAATCCGGGCGTGGATGCCTGTTATCAATCATTAGATCTTCAAGTTTGCCGCAAACGCACTCATCATTCAACGCTCTTGCTTAACGTTGGTTTTATTTCTTCTCTTTTAGGTTGAAAAGGCATTCATTTCAATGGTGCTTCAGTCTGTCTGCATTTAGAGCTACATTAGTGAACAATATTGCAAGCTTTAAATCATGCCTCATCAACAATAACTGCTTTCATTCAAAGCTTTTTTCTCTATCCCAGATCACCTCATTGAAGGCAACTCATTGAGTGGGGAATGATTATGCTCACAAATACAGTAACGAACAGGTTATCGATTTCTCAATTTAGTCCAGCCACTACTTCCCCGCGGACGGCTTGTGCTATCTAATTCATTAGGAACACCACTTGCTGATGCCATATGACCGACGTAATTCTTGTCTGGCATTATATCGTCTCCAGGCTGCGACCTCGACCCTTGAACAGACGCTCTCGTTGAACTCTGTCCGCTATCGTTCCACTCTTTCTCCTCGAGAACTTCCCATTCCGCGCTCGTCATCTCTCCCAGGAGCATTGATTTTAATTTGTCGACAACCTTGAGCGGGATTGGCAGTCTCCACGTCCTAACGAACTCCGTGCCTTCTGAAGCACCCAGGAATGAATGCACGGTGCCATGTGAGTAATGCCCCATCATGGGGAACGATATGGTCCTCTGAATAGAAGTTCTAGGAGGGTCTCTTAAGAGCTTCATAGGTTGCGTTTCTCGACCAGCAAATGCTCTCATCAGAGTTGCCGCTTCCAGCGGAGGAGCAACCAGTAGCTGCCACATGTTCTTCCCAATGTCGCAAATCTGTTCCCAAGAGTCTGATGCGATATTGAGTCCTTGCGTACGACATAGCCAGGAAACGTTCCAGGCCAACAATGTAACACCTTCTAAGAAAAGGACGTACGACCCTGGGTCTTCCCTAGCGAGCTTTGGTAAACTTCTATCGATAGTGAGAGGTCGAGGTTGATGATGATTAGACTGAAAGCCTAATGAGTGTGTCGTAGATGAAGGGGGGTTATGCGGCTGCGTTGAGGCGGCTGTCAAGATCGAGTCCCGTGAAGTATACGACCCAATAGGTGCATGAATCGTGGGAACGGGATGGTCTCTATGAGGAAGGGTAATCTCCGCCGGAAGCCTCAAAGATAAGTAATGTGAAACGAGGACTAGAAGATGAGCAATATTAGAGAAGGATGTTGATATTTGGACTGAAGTGGCACCTATTTGGGCATTAATATTCCGCGTTCGCATATCCAGGAGGAGGGGCAGGTTTGCGACTTCCCGTTCAGGTCTCGGAGATCTATGATAGGAACACCGCCAATTACGTATGTTTCCTTCATTTCACTGCCATCCTGCTTTATCCACTGTCTTAGGCTGTATAGATTCGCAACCTCCCGGCAAAGAAAGATCCGAGCCTCAGCTGTCTTGCTGTGCAAGGAATGCCAGAGATGCTCCGTCCTTTTGATGGTATTCTGGACACCACATAGCATAGCTATCTCGCGACTTTCCAGCTGAAAGTTTGAAGACTCGGCATCAGAACGTCGTCGTGCTAATGTCAACCTCCGCTGAGAAATGCCAAGCTGCCTGTCTTTAATCTCAGATTTCAGTTGCTGGATCTGAAGGGCAAGCTCTTTCCTCCTGATGGAAGACTCGGCTTTTGCGTTTATAATTTGCAAGACCTTTTGAGGGTTGGGCACCTTATTCGGCAACTGCGTTGAGCATTCTTCAGAGCGACGATGGGAGAGAGTAGGAGATGTCTGATGCAGAAGTGCTTTCTCGAGCTGCCGTCCTAAGGTTTCCTTCTCCAGGAGAACCCTGGCATTATCGATACGTAATGTGTATAGTTCGTTACAGGCACATGTGGGACAGTAAAAGCGTAGGCGCGAGGTTGAGACTCGCGAGCAAATAGGACAATTCATCTCAAACGTACTGTTTATTGTGCTATCGTGCCGTCGGCAGATAGCTCACATTCTCGCGCCCTCCTGTTAGTCTATGAATCTCCAATCTGCCTGCTAGGTGACTCATAGGCGTCAGAAATGTGTATGGACTCAAAAAAATGATGCTTCACGACTCCCAGCAGTCAACGCTCTTGTAGCAGGCCAAGTTGGAGGTGCGGTATGTCCTCGAAGGTTACGTCACATGATAATACTGACATTTGATGCCTCAGGCAGCCACGCACTCTGCTTTGCTACCTGAACTGGTGATTCCCACGAACCATTCAATGCTGAAGCACATTATTATTGAGGCAGGAGTGACAGCATCGTAAAACGAGCTGTTTAAAATTTAGATCCTACGAGCAAATAATCGTCCATTCAACTTTTGACCTTCTATCTTTCGCTCTAGCTATACAACGTTCGGAAAGAATTGTCGTGATAAGGCACTGCATGTAAAGATGGATTCACTGGGTTCCACCCACGTCAAAGCATCTATTGACTACGGCGATCATGGATCCAGACCAGATCAACAGAAAAGTTTGGATGAGCATCATAGTGTTCCACAAGTCAGACGGCAGTTGGCAGAAGACTTGTCACAATGCCACTGGGCAAAACTTCAACAAGTATACTCAGATATTATGAAACATCATGGGGATGCCGAGGAAGAGTTGCGAGCTCGATCTTTGAGGCTTCTTGAGGTACCTTGTACCTTTCTAAGCCATGACCCATCTCTCTGACATTGCTGCTCTAGATTTTTACGGCCTGGTCACAGTCTGCTGTTCTTCGTGATGAAAGCAGAGCGCTGAAAAGGTCTCGGCCTGTACCCATACAGCCAGCCGACAGTTCAGCTGACCTATGTCTAGATTTAAAACCCAGTCGCAGCATGTGCAGACCTCCGAGGAGGATTTAGAAAATAGGAGAAAACATTGTGCGAGACTGCAACAACTGCCGCCAGCCAAGACGTGCTAACATAGCCATGCAGATGCCGACGTCGTGAAGGCTTTCGAAAGTGCTCTCGCTCTGCTGAACAATGCCCCAAAGTCTTAGGTATACCAAGTTGAAGGACACGCCCACACGCCCAGAGAGGCTCCCTTGAAGCTCAGACCTGCCCACTTGAAAGGTACCATACGAAGGCTCGACGACCGCATCTCGCAAACTCCGATAGTCACGAAGGGGAGCATAATGAGGGAACCCCAGTGGTAACACCATAAATCACGTAATACAAGACTATAATCCTTTGTCGAAAATCCGCTGTCTTTTCCTTGTCATCACCTCTTGAATCAAGGTAAATTTTTCAAAATAATCCTCCATTATTCGAAATAGCAGGTTCGGTTCTCTAGAAGCGTTGGGGCGCCCCCTCATGTAGGATTGCCACTTCTTCTGGTGCTTGCTAACAGACTTTCTTCCTCGGCCTCTTCGGCGTCCTCATCCAGCTGGCGTTCGTCGAGTCTCGGCGAGCGGACGACAGATGCCACGAGGATGACTAAGTAGATACCTATTTTTGCACAATTGTTAGCTTCCAAGTTTGCAGCATAAGAAACAACAGTGCCTTGTGTCAGGTCTGCCAAATACCAAGGAAAAGAAAGTGTGCCCAAAACAGCAAGGCACCAAAAAGTGGAAAATTCAGCGCCACCCGATTTAAAATGGTGCTTGCGACGCTGGGCGTGCAGCTCTTATCTGCAGCTGTGCTATCTCCCTTCTCCGAACATGGCTTGACCAAATGCCTGTGGTTTGAGCAATCCGGCTGCTCTTCTGAAGACCTCGGGGCTAAGTCGCAGAAAGTTTGCGGTCCGAATGTTGCGTACTGGGGTGCAAGCATCATGACAACCGAATAATTCAAGCCCAGGGTTATCAACGTCAGCATGGCTGTTGCCAGCAACATGGCCTGGGGCGACGTGCGACCTTTCCTAATTTGGAAAATTCGTATCCAAAGAAACCGAATGCCCACTGCGACGACGCCGACGACCGAGCCCCAAAAGAATAAGAAAATAAGAAGCGCAAAAATGATATAGTCAGTTGGAAAAACCCCGGAAGATTGAATAAGAAGCCAACTGATAGGGTTGAAGTTTGTACGTCTGAGTACATAACCACAGTGATGCTTGCAGGGCGAATTTGTCAATTTATCAATAACGGTCATGAGCAATGAAATCCAGGTCGAAAGCCCAACGAGGAATAGACAGAAGGCGCCCAGAAGCCTGAATGGACGGAGGATAGCCTTCAGTTTGGAGTAAACGGTGACTAGCCAGCTTTGGCCTTCTTCTTGGCGACCTTCGATCAAGCGCTGCCGGCGGATGAGAGTCCTCTCCTCCCGCACCAAAGTGTCCAATTCTCTTCGGTCTTTTGGAGATAGAAGCGCCGAATTACCCCCGCAGCGGCCTTCCAATTGGCGTTGCCGTTCACGGTTGAAATCCAGTTGCATGGCTGTAGAACCTACCAATGTTTGGTTTGCGAAAGAATGGGGTCTTCGGAGAAGGAGCGCCGGAAGCAATGCTAGCCCTGAAGGTGTATAGAAGACATATAAACAAGAGCCAATGGTTGTTACGAACCCGAGGAGAAAGGTAAAAGCATGTTCACCTCCTGTAGGACATCATGAGCGTTTTGAGGAGAAAAGTCGTCATCCGAAAAGACATCAAACTCACGGTTCTCGATCAAAAATCTTCGCCAATACCCCAGATCGTGGCCAGGTTGACTCTCCAAAATAGGAGCGAAGAAGCCGACCAGAACCAACGCAATGACTACTGCAATGAAAGCCAGCGTGTATTTGGTAGCAGTCCAAAACCGCTTGCAGGCTGTTTGATCGCCCGTCTCGACGGCTACTTCATCATATTCCTCGTGCCAGAAGTAGGCGAAAGGGATTCCAACAAGGCAGAGCAGAGCATCCAGGAAGTATAGCGAGTAATAGACAACTGTTAAGGAGTAGGTAATTTTATCGACCTCTTCTTGGGTGGCCCACTCTTTTCGCTGACCCAGAGCCGATGATGTTGTTGAGGAAACCAAAGCGACATCAACTGGTAGTAACATTACAGTCGCAAGAAGGGCGGCAATGGAAAAGACGCACATAAAGGTCACAAATGAGGATCGATCCCGAGGCGTCTGATATACATGTATAAAGATCGAGGCGACAGAAATCAAAACAATTATCACTATTAGATACGCAAACCAAATCAGGGAGATCCGTGGAAGAGGCATTATGGCATATTTGCAAAGCCTTCAAGAAACCCAACTAAGCAAAAGCTAAAGGGTGATGATGCTGCCATATAATGTTAGCGTTAGCAAAATAGACAGTCCAAAGGCTTTGCAGAGTAAGAACACACTATATTTCAGGGGTTCTTTGATCAGCGATTGTGATAAAGGTGGTAACAACGATGAGCCATCATGGTGTACTTACTGTATGCACAACTCTACAGGGGCATGGATTATCAATTACATCATCATAACAAGCCCAATAGGTCACGTGTCAGATCCGCAGGATTGGCAAAATACTCAAAAAACACAGCAGACTTAGTTGTATAGATTATCAGCCTATGGCCACCCTTCATTCACTCTCTAAATACCAATTCTTGCCTTTGACTTTGCAATGTATAGTCTTCTTGATTCGTCCTGGACTATTTTAGGTTGATAAAGGTCTCTAGCAGGGAAAGCCATAGCAATCAGCCACACAAATATGCAGTGCTATACAGAATTGTTACCCCCTTCCGGGGTAACTCATGCCCTGGCAGTTTCATTTACCTCAGCAACAGCGGATAATCTGGTCGTGGTGAAGACCTCTATCCTCCAGATCTTCTCTTTGCTCAAGGTTCAACATCACCCGAGAGGTGGAACTATTGAGGGTAAGTCAGCGCGGCCAGACCAGTTAGAGACAACGAAGCTCGTCCTGGAGCGAGAATATCCGCTTTCTGGAACAGTAGTCGACATCTGTCGCGTCAAATTTTTGAATCCTAAGAGCGGTGGTGAAGCTCTTTTACTTGCTTTTCGAAATGCCAAACTTAGCTTGGTGGAATGGGACCCAGAGCGTCATGGGATCTCAACAATTTCAATCCATTACTATGAGCGGGATGATCTAACCCGTAGTCCATGGGTACCCGATCTCAGCAGTTGTGGCAGTATCCTGAGTGTGGATCCGAGCAGTAGATGCGCAGTCTTCAACTTTGGGATTCGGAATCTTGCGATTTTACCCTTTCATCAACCAGGAGATGACCTAGCCATGGACGACTACGAATTCGATCTTCATCAAGACGGTCTCAATGAAGTATCGAATCACGTCGCCAATGATTTCAAGGACAAAGATCGCGCCGTGTATCAGACCCCGTATGCTTCGTCCTTTGTGCTTCCCTTAACTGCATTGGATCCCTCTATACTTCACCCTGTCAGTCTTGCGTTCTTATATGAGTATAGGGAGCCGACGTTCGGCATCCTGTACTCGCAGATTGCTACTTCGCATGCTTTGCTCTCTGAAAGAAAAGATTCTATCTTTTACACTGTGTTTACACTAGATTTGGAACAGCGAGCTTCCACGACTTTACTTTCGGTACCAAAATTGCCTAGCGACTTGTTCAAGGTGGTTGCCCTTCCACCTCCAGTTGGAGGCGCGTTACTTATCGGGTCCAATGAATTAGTGCACGTCGATCAGGCAGGCAAAACCAATGCGGTTGGAGTCAATGAGTTCGCCAGACAAGTCTCGGCATTCTCCATGGTTGATCAGTCAGACCTCGCACTTCGGCTAGAAGGGTGCGTTGTGGAGCATCTTTCTGACAGCACCGGGGATCTGCTTCTTGTTCTTTCGTCGGGGAATATGGTGGTCGTCCATTTCCAATTGGACGGAAGGTCAGTGTCAGGCATCTCAATTCGTCCCCTACCTGCACAGGCTGGGGGGACTATCATGAAAACTGCTGCATCTTCCTCAGCTTTTCTTGGAAGCGGCAGAGTTTTTTTTGGCAGCGAGGATGCAGATTCCGTCCTTCTCGGCTGGTCCTCCTTGTCCTCGAATTCAAAAAAACCTCGTCCAAGAATGAGCAATGTGGCAGAAGATCGTGAAGAAGCCTCAGACGATAGTCAAAGTGAAGAGGACGTTTATGAAGACGACCTCTATACTGCAGAGCCTGAAACGCCAGCTCTTGGTCGTCGTCCATCCGCTGAAAAGTCTGGAGTCGGACTATATAAATTTCAGGTACTCGACAGACTGTCTAATATCGGCCCACTGAGAGATATAACGCTAGGAGAGCCTGCTTCGACTGTTGAAAACACAGGTCGCCTCATTGAGAATGCTTCCTCCGAGCTTGAGTTAGTAGCTGCTCAAGGCTCGGGCAGAAATGGTGGGTTGGTATTGATGAAGCGCGAAATCGAACCGGACGTCGCAGCTTCTTTTGACGCTCAATCTGTCAAAGGGGTTTGGACAGCAGTTGTAGCTCTTGGAAGCGGTGCACCATTGGTCCCTGATGTGCAGCAAATTAATCAAGAGTACCGCCAATATGTTATACTGTCGAAACCTGAAGCTCCCGACAAGGAACAGTCAGAAGTTTTCATTGCGGAGACACAAGACTTGAAACCTTTCAAAGCTCCTGAGTTTAATCCGAACAACGATGTGACCATAGAGATTGGGACGCTGTCGTGCAAAAGGCGAGTTGTTCAGGTCCTGAGGAACGAGGTCCGAAGCTACGATATTGGTGAGCCTTTAGCCCTGAAGAGTAAGGAGCATCTAAGGAAACTAACAATGACAGACTTGGGCCTGGCGCAAATCTATCCGGTCTGGGACGAAGACACCAGCGATGAGCGCATGGCTGTTAGCGCCAGCCTGGCTGACCCATACATATCTATCCTCCGAGATGATTCAACGTTGATGCTTCTTCAAGCAGATGATAGTGGAGACCTTGATGAAGTGGAATTGAACGACTCTGCGAGGGCCGGCAAATGGCGCTCTTGTTGCTTATATTGGGACAAAGCTGAGATTTTCTCGTCTACGGGGCCTACTTCGAAGCAGAGGACTCACTGCGAATTGTTCCTCTTCCTACTTAGCATCGATTGCAGACTTTACGTAAGTCATTGTGACTCCAGTCACACCAGCATCTGCCTCAAGTTTGCCAATGCTGACAAACGTTAGATTTATCGACTGCCTGATCAGCAACTCATGTCAGTTATCGAGGGTATTGACTGCTTACCACCAATACTATCGACTGAGCTTCCCAAGCGCTCTACTACGCGGGAGGTCTTATCTGAAGCGGTTATTGCAGATCTCGGCGAATCCTGGAATCCTTCACCTCACCTAATTGTACGCCACCAGGTCCTTTCACTTCACCTTCCTTGGCCCCTGAGTTAGGACCACGTACTGATGTTCTAGGCAGTTACGCACTGAAAGTGACGACCTTGTGATATATAAGGCATTTACGTCCTCTATCAAGGGGGAAAGTCATACACGCCTGAGCTTCGTCAAAGAAGCTAATCATACCTTGCCAAGGGTTACTACTTCAGAGAAGGGTTTGCAGTCAAACGAGGAGCTATCAAGGTCCAGGTCACTGCGCATTTTGCCTAATATTTCAGATTTTAGTGCCGTTTTTATGCCTGGACCGTCTGCAAGCTTCGTTCTCAAAACGGCCAAAAGCTGTCCCCGCGTTTTTCGTTTGAGAGGAGAATTCGTGCGGAGCCTGAGCATTTTCAGCTTAGCCAGCCCTTCGCTTGACAAAGGCTTCATATATGTGGACTCAAAGGTTTTTGCCACTTCCCCACCTTCATGTTGCACATGCTGAATCAATTCCTAGGACGTGCTTCGCATCTGTCGGTTCCCATCAGAGACCCTATTCGATTATACATGGCCCTTGAGAAAAATCGATATCGGAGAGCAAGTAGATCATTTAGCCTATGCTACATCCTCCGAAACGTACGTATTGGGTACCAGTCATAGCGCAGATTTCAAGTTGCCTGAGGATGATGAATTACACCCGGACTGGCGAAACGAAGGTATGACTTTTGTCGTCACATATATGCGCATGTTGACAGGTCTAGTAATTTCATTCCTCCCTGAGCTTCGCCAATGCTCGCTCAAAGTCGTAAGTCCGAGAACATGGACGGTTATCGATAGGTGTGGACCCAAACCAACTTGCAAATCAGTTTTCCAGTACTTACACCTTTCTTCTTCGTGAAGCTACTCACTAGGTCCCGCTGAATATGTAATGGCGGTAAAGAATATGGACCTTGAAGTTTCCGAAAACACTCACGAGCGCAGGAATATGATTGTTGTCGGAACAGCATTTGCTCGGGGTGAAGACATCCCGTCTCGTGGCTGTATTTACGTCTTCGAAGTGATCAAAGTGGTTCCGGACCCGGAGAAACCAGAGACAGACCGCAAACTGAAACTTATAGGCAAGGAGTTGGTCAAAGGCGCCGTGACTGCGCTATCACAGATTGGCGGTCAAGGATTTCTAATTGCTGCGCAAGGGCAAAAGTGCATGGTTAGAGGGCTGAAGGAGGATGGCAGTCTGCTCCCTGTTGCTTTCATGGATATGCAGTGTTACGTCAACGTGGTGAAAGAGCTCAAAGGCACTGGAATGTGTGTAATGGGGGATGCTGTCAAAGGGCTTTGGTTCGCGGGCTACTCGGTATGATCCACTACATCCACACGTACAAGCGGGATCAGTCAAGCTAACGGGTGGTTTAGGAAGAACCATACAAGATGAGCCTCTTTGGCAAAGACCAAGGGTATCTTGAAGTCGTTGCTGCCGATTTTCTTCCTGATGGCGACAAGCTGTTTATTTTGGTTGCTGACAGTGATTGCAACCTTCATGTCTTGCAGTATGACCCGGAAGGTGAGATCTTGTGACATCGATAGAGCCTAGAGGGGGAAAGTAAACACTGATTTCGAATAGATCCGAAATCTTCTAACGGTGATCAATTGCTGGCCCGCAGCAAGTTTCACTTAGGTCACTTTGCCACAACAATGACTCTGATGCCCCGTACGATGGTCTCCTCAGAGAAAGCAATGGCCGGCCCAGATTCGATGGAAATAGATTCCCAAACCGTATCCCAGCAAGTACTCGTTACCTCTCAGAGTGGTTCGGTTGGCATCGTCACGTCTGTTTCCGAAGAGTCATATCGCCGGCTATCAGCCTTGCAATCCCAATTGACGAATTCCTTGGAGCACCCGTGCGGCCTGAATCCTCGAGCTTACCGAGCTGTTGAGAGTGACGGAACGGCAGGGAGAGGCATGCTTGATGGGAATCTGCTGTATCAATGGCTGGATATGGGACAACACCGCAAGATGGAAATTGCTGCCCGGGTTGGGGCACATGAGTGGGAGATCAGGGCTGATCTCGAGGCTATTGGTGGAGAGGGACTGGGATATCTATGATAATACCATCATCGAAAAAGCTCCGTTTTGCGTGAGTCAATTAGGGCTCGCTTGGTGATACCCATACAGCAAGGCATCTCTATTGTCCATCATGTCATAAAGAACCATGTCAGCCATATATACAGATATACATATGTGTGTAGAGGTGTGGGCATGAGTCTCCAGGTTTTGGAGGGCATTATACTTCGAAGAGCTAAGAGTTCATCTCACATATACTGTGAATGCTCTCTAGACAGTCATGCAAGGTCCATGACACTACCCAAGAACTAGAAGAGAAATTACAACCCCTGAAAGACAAAGCATTACCCATTTGCAGACCTGATATGCCACTAGAAGCTAAGGAACCGCTGGCAAGTAGGACGGCCATAAATTGAGTGCGAGGAAAACCAAAAGGAGAATTGCTTGGACGCGAGGTGAATGCTGTTTATTAGCTGCCATGAGCCATTACTTGCATTTCTTCTTCTTATTTCCAGGGCTAATTTTCAGGACCAGGCATCAGCTTCAGGTACTAACGCACATAAGACCGGGTCGAAGATGGATCTCAGAGTCTCCTTGGAGCATGTATATAATCCCAACAATTTTGCCGTATGCTGACAGGGTCGTAGCATGACATCATGACACTGTGAGATATGTGCATACCAAACCACATGAACTCTTAAGAGCATAAGTACCGAAATCAAAAAAGGGGGGGAAATGATCAAAGGAACAGCAGACAAAAACAAGAACACCGCCGTCATCGTAAACTCCTTCACGCCCGAACTGCCCCTTCAATTGCAGTGTAGCCCATACCCATACATAAGACTAGTCAATGCGCACTCTGTTAGTCGTGCGGATTCTGTCCGAAAGGAGATGTGCCAGTATAAATAACGCCAGAAAATGAGAGAAAACGATGGAGAGGGAGGAATGCGGATGAGGGATCCCGGGGTACGGGGAAAGGCGGGGTGTCGGATGCAGAGGCTTTGAAGGAGGTAGTGGATAGCAGATTGATCGAAATAGGACCCATAGCTGCAAATTTTTCAAAGAACCTCTGCGGAATAGTTAGAATGAGACCCTGCCGAATTCCCATACAAGGGGTTTCTTAAAAGACATCTTCCGAAGCAAAATACCGCTTGCTTCTCCCTCTTCCAGCGACAAATTTCATTTCTGGCATATTGGTGTGATGCACCACATGTGGACGGTAGACTGCATCCACAGGAGCTTGCCAATCGTCCAAGCCCAGAGGGAAATACTCATACAACAGATCAGCACTCTCATTCGGAAACGGAAGAGACGATGCGAAGGGTTGCTGCAGGCCCGCGGTGTTTAGCAGGGGTAGCGACGTTGCTGTGCTTCGTGACTGCGCCTGGGACACGCTGTGGGACAGCTTGCGCATTTTGGTGGGCGGGGCCGTGCTGCCCATATCGCGACTCTTGTGCGAAACGTCGTTGGTATATGAGGAGGCCGGCCTGGCTGAGTCGACCAAGTTGACACCATCGCCACTAGTATCGTCATCTAGTAGGGAAAGGTTGATGGGTGCTGCCATAGCACTCGACCGTCTTTGGCTGTCCGTCATGCGTGAAAATTCCGGACTGGACTGAGGATATATTGACGGTTGAGGCAGGGGTGTAGAAGAGAGCGCGCCACCCGACGAGTGAGGTATTTGAGTCCAGTCAGGGGACGACTGTCGCTGCGCTGCAATGGCAGATTGAGGAAGCGAAGTGTCCGGCGAGGTGCTTTTAGCTGCAGACTTCGCCTTGCCTGGGGTCAAACTGGGCCGGTGGTCGGTATCACTGGTAGGGGTGCGGTTGAGAGCAGCAGCCTGGGCGCTCTTTCTTGACGCCGCAGCGCTGCCGCTTAGAGGCAAGTCCTTACGCGATTGGAAATTGCGCGGACTACGACCTCGTACAATCACAGGTCCCGAATGTACCTCGCAGATCGGGATTTTGGCGCCAGTGGACAGAGTCGCAACAACCTTCAGTCGGACGACGAAATGCTGCTGCAGCTCTTTCCTCCGCCCGTTGTTGGCCGTCGCAACACGGAATTGTAGCCGTTTCCAAGCAATTGGGAAGGTTGCGTAGTCGGTGTCCAGGTCTTGGCCCGCCATGATGTCCAATGGAATTGGTGGTGGTTCTTTTTCAACCTTCGCATTGCTGTTACTGGCACCATTGTCATCAGTCGGTTGGTTGCCATTCGCAGCGGGCGTTTTCCAGGGCACCGAAATGATTTTGACCGAATTACCCTCCACAGACTCAGTGGCGGAAACGCAGAGTTCTTGCGCGAGAATAGGTATACGGTCGCCCTGCTCGGTCATGATGTACCGTAGACTACGTGGCAGGGTCACGGAGCCTGTGATCTGGAACAGGTTGCGCCGGTAGCACGTCAACTCCGCCCCTTGTTGAGGCGGTACGTTTTCCGTCGGGGATGTGGTCCAAGGCGATTCTGCGAGGAAGAACATGCCATGTAACTGAGCCGACAGGGATAAAGATGTCCTCCGCAACGAATAATCAAGTAGAGTGAAATTATAGGCGGGCATTGAAAAACTCAGCAACTTGTTATTGTGTTCAATAGACGAGTCTGGGGGTTGTTCGGAGGGTGCGGGGTCGAATGGGGTCACCATCTCCGTGAAGGGATCGTCGTACCCCGAAGAGAAACGTTTCAACGTGTTCGGCAAACTGTGCTGAGTGAAGGGAATATCCTCGCCGCTGTTCCATTGCGCTTGGTCAGAAGGATCAATTGAGAGATAAGCCTCAGGAAAGCGCAAGGCGACGATGGACTTACCTAACGAACGTGTCGGAGTCGAAATTTGAGCGCTGCTCGGGTATGTCAATACCAGGCATGGCATTAAGGTAGTCGGCGCCCTGCATATTGCCCAGTGACAACGGACTGGCCAGATACGGCATTGCCATAGTATCGAAACCCTCCATGGTGACGGCAATGTATGAGTGGATAGAACAGCGCCGACGAAAGAGACAATGGATTCGAGGACGCAAGGCAAAGAGAGAAAAGTCAAGGTAGTTGCGTGAAGAGGAAAGAAGCAGAAATGGGAGAGGATGGAGGAAGAAGGAGGAAAGGCGATCGTGACCAGCCCGGAGGACGCAAGAAAGACCTAAGGCGAAACGAACATGGAGAGGACGAAGATGATGGAAGGGGAATAGTGTAGTGGATCGAGCAGTCCGTAAGAATAGAAGTAGACGCCTGGAGGGGTAGGAAAGAGAGTAGGAGACAAGTATGAGGTGAACGATGAGAGCGGAAAGCAGGAGTAAGAAGATGGGAGAGGTCCGGACTAAGGTAGGTGAGGTATTTTGGCTTCCAACTCCAAGGCGATTTTTGGTATAGTTAGAATAGAACAGTAGGAATAATGATACGAATAATGAGTAATAATAATAATAATAAAAATGATGATGATGATGATGATGTTAATAGCAATGTAAAGTATGCAAGATTACTGCAAATAGTTGTAGATATGTAGTAAATGCAGTAGTAATGGTAGTGGTGGTGTAGTTAGTTTAGTGCCTTGGTTGGTGGAGGCGATCGAAGACTTAAAACGGCAAGTCCACAAAAGACAACGAGAAGAGCGATCCGGAAGCGCAAGAGAGCAAGCGGAGAGTAGGTCGAAAAAGACGTTAAGAGATCTGGATTGAATGGGATTTGTTGAAAGCAGCCCGAACAAGAAATGGACCAAGAAGAGCAGTGGGATGATGTGCAGTAGGCAAGAAAAACGAACCGAACTGGCGTGGGGAACGAGGAGCGGAAACCCAATCCTTCTCCCGAACCAGTAGATAGTATGGAGTAGTTCTGATACAATTCCCTCTTCCGATTCACCTAGGTCGAGGTACACTACCTAAACTAGTACTTAGTTAGTATTCTACGGAGCAGCAGAGATTACTGCAGTTTGTACGCAGTAAGATAGTCTGTAAGCTGTACCACAACTCGGTAAGTTGACAAATGTTTATTTCATCTCTGAGAAACAAAGCATTGCTGAAGTTGCCGAATTCAGCGCGAGTGGATCAGACCCAGATACCTTACCTACCTAGTACAGCTGTACTCGGCTCGTACTTACCGTAATAAAAGTTACTGAGCTACCTAGCTGCCTAGGTAAGGTACTGCGTACCTAGTTCGTATAAGATAAGTAATGTAGTAATAGACAAGTGCTCATGTACTTAAATAGCCCCGAATTTCTACAGTGAATAAGAATGCTCCCAGGACGGGCATGGTTATAATGATTTTTCTGGTGTACAAGTTGATATGATGGAGACTGGATCTCTTGCAGAGGTAGCCAGAAGAGTAATCAATACTACTACCTACCTTAGGTACATGCGAGAGTACCTACTTGTACGGAGTATACAGGGTACTAAGTACTAACGCATCTAGCCAGTAGTCACCTAGTCTAGTACCTACCTTAGTCGATACGCAAAGAGCAAGACCCCAACCGGAGACGGCCTGTTGACTTGACTGAATTCGGATTTAACTGTGGAGACTCGAAGAAGAGTATTATTTGCGAAGGGCAGACTTCTGCACTTGTGATTCGATTATTGACTGTATGATTGCGGATTTGCGGGTATTAATTAAGGATTTTATCTAGGTCATCTGGTTGACTGTGCTCTTGTGGACGAAGTAGGTACAGAGGACCTCTCTTTCTTTCGCTATCTGAAATTATTAGAAAAATAGAGGTATTCTTATTGTAAATCATTTTCCTGGGTTCTCTCTCTCGCCTCCATTTCTCATTACCTTCCTTTCTGCTTCAGACTGCCGATGCCTACATATCAAGGATATCTTATCTGCGCCGTAGACTTCGAGCGAGTAGATACCTTACTCTTAGCATTTTCTTCTAGAACAGGGGGCGCTACAGGGAGGAAATTTAGATACCAGATCATGAGGCAAGATGCGTCTTTAGCACCTACCAGGCTTCCTTAGCGTCCGCAACCGATCCGTTCCAACCTTCTGCCTGCTGTGCCCCCAAACCCCACCCTCCCAAAATGGGCCCCAGCCCCCAAGTCATCAAACATTGGTGAGGTAGTTCCATAGACACTCCGTCGTAAGGTACCTAGGTAACTAGGTACCGACTCGTCAGTAAATATTTTGGTACAATGATAGGTGGACAGGACAGCCGTAAAGCAACAACATTCCTCATACTAAAGATATACATTATCATACATTTCATACATAGTACCTTTAGAGTAGCAGAAATTACAGAGTAGATGTCGGAGAATAATATAACACCGACATGGACATAAATGATGACCATACCCACAGTCCTACCCCGTATCAGAAAGGCAAATGAGATAAGAAGAGAGAAAATCTAAGTAACAGATCTGAAGGTTCAGCCATGATTATCTCCCTGTAAACATACATGATTACTTAGTCCTCACCTTCCTTTAGCTTTTGTTCATCCACTGTGAACTGTGAAAGATGTTGTTTAATACCAACCACCAAGGTACCATATGCATGACTTGTATTAACAGTCGTACTTCGCTTCGTAAGGTACCATAGCTGTTATCAGTGAAATTAGCGCAAAATTACCCCAGCTTGGCACTTTAAGGACCTGCCATATTTGGAGACGTGGTCTTGGGTCTAACTACACCATACCTGAATAGGAATGGCCTGCTCTCAAACCCGGGGAAATGAGAGCGAGTCAGTAAGACGCAAAGGCCGACGGATGCTGTCCCAATTAACACATAGTGAGGGATTGTTTTCAAAGAGTCTGGGAGACTAAGGTACTCAGGCGCTTTCGCTTGATCTGTTGTCTAATCTCGATCATTACGACTAACCCTAACATTAGTGCCTGAGGTACGATGTTTAAGGGCTGGTGTTCTGTATTTAGTTGGTGAAGAAGAAGTGTGCCTATTATGATATTATCATCCATAAGGATCCATAAGGATCCATAAGGTAGCCTTGAGAGATCCGAGTGGCCAGTGCAGGTGTTAGGATAGTACATCGTGAGGTAGCTTAATAGTATGATTCAACAAATCAGGAATTAGGTACTTAGTCAGGATTGCAGCCTGTCTCTCTTGGTAGAGTCCTAACTCATAATCGTGTTGTAGAGTACCTGTCCAGACTACTTTGGTAACTCTCTTACAGTCCTCCAGGGTCCAGCTTCATCTAGGACGAATGCAGTTAACACTTGGGTCCAAGAAAGCTTTAGCCTATGAGGCCTTTTCTTTACCCCCCCCCCCCCCTTCTTTTGACCCCTTCGCGGAGTATTCAATGAGCCTTCAAAATAACTCTCCTTTCACTACCGATTTTGTACCATTATTTATCATCAACACATACATTGATGTGAAGTACCTAAGTACAGTACGGAGTACATACACTGTATTATTTATTATTCGAGATATTGAGGTCGAAAATGATGGGGGCCAAAATCAGGCTTCAACCAGCTACCATTTTAATTGGCTGGATTCAACTGTGTGTCTCAGATCAGACAAGGCGGCGTTGCCGGATTACCACAAGCCCACAACAAAGGGCCTTCATTCAACTCTGTCGGCCATTCCCGTCCTCAAAGTTTTAAGAAAATTTAAAAGGGGTCAGTAAGATGCGAAGGCTGTGGTAGATAACCATGATAATAACATCATGATGGAGTACAGTACTGAGCTTACATGCATGGATGCATGATATGTTGGATGGACTACTACTCGTTGTTGTGTACATTGAAGCAAATAGACATCGCCACGGAGACTCGATCATCAGTTGATTGCCTGTTGTAGTAAATTTCTAGAATCATGCTTGCTCATCTTCCTACCCCTCCTCGCGCAGCTTTTCTGCAATCTGCAGTCTACCGAGTGCTGCTAGGCTGCAATCCGCTTTCTTATCTACCTCGTTGTACGCTGATCTCTATGACTCGATATCAGGCAGTTTACGTAACAATTGTGGTTGTCTGCCAAGAGAAATTAAGTATCCTAATAGAATAATATGTCTTGCCTGAGAGTATCATCCATTATCTGCTGAACATCTCTCAAGTCTCAACTCTCCAGTACGCCGTGCAGTGGATATGTATGGCCTGGATACCAAGTGGTACTACTTTATCACAAGCAAATTTGTTCAGTGGGCCTAGGGACCATGGCTCAAGGAGGGGGATTTAAACTTTGACCTATTTCCTCCTTCATCTAACGTTAGCCGCAGCCATTATTGTCTGCATTATCCAGATTCGGGCTAGCCTCTTGCCAGAGCATGATTGCACACTTGCTTATTGAACCAATCATAGATAAAATCCAGTTGCTCTAAAATCATGCAGACTTGGACTAGGTAGATATGCCTCCCCTCTTACTAATAATCGTTGAGACAGGATTGATTTACCGAGGGAGAAGGAAAGCCACAGTACTCCGTATGACGGGTATTTCGTCTACACGAGCCTTGATACGGAGTACTCCGTACCAGTATCATGCTAGCCGATCTCTTAGCTCAGTGGAACTGAGGTGAAACTGTGAAACTTTCCGAGGATCTGCATGATTTTCTTTAGTCTGATGCTAAGGAATTCAGTGGTTCGGTTGTCATCTTCCGTCAACGATGGCGGTAGTCGAAGGATTGGTCGACTGAGCTGCTGCTGATCTGTCAAAATAACTCATGTGCTCTTCCCTCCTCTGTGTTTCAAGGGCCGTTCCAGGCATGCTATGATCTTGGTCAAGACTCCTCTGCCTAGTCCTCATTGTCCCTGTGTGACAGCGGATTGCTTTCAATGATCCCAAAGGCCCCGCAAACGTCAAACAAGTCGCTACGGCATGGCCGCAAGCAGCCGGGTACATCTCAAATCATGACCAAGCCTGTTTCTCCGAAAACAACATGGTTTCCATTTCCTTCGCGATTTAATGATCATTGGACACCTCCGAAACGTCTACAGTCCACAATTATTTCCTGTCCTTGATCTTGCGAAGATAAAGTCCCGGTTGGGACGCCGGCTGTTAGGCGGGAAGTCTCAAACCGTCGGGAGCGCGCGCCGGATTCAGCTGGGACTTCTTTCTGCCGAACTTCGACTTCATGAAAGCCTCGATTTTCGTTCGTCAGGAACTGTTCCTTGGCCCCGAGGACAACAGATGTCTCTTTTCAAAACATTGGACGGACGAAAAGAAGTAGGCCCTCAGGTGGGAAGTAGATTCCTCCTTGAAGCTCAGTTCAAGCAATAAATCATTCTATCTCGTAGACACAGATCCATCGCGGTTCAGACTCGGTTGAAATTTTGCAAGTGACAGCCAGCTGGAGCTGACAAAAGATAGTCAAGGTCCTGTGCTAGACTTCATCCAGGATGTCCTAGACTCGTTTGCAAGGCAGCGAGAAGGGCATAAGATGGAACCTTTCATGCGTACAGCCTTCAATAGGGACATCCTCTGAATAATCCTTTGCCATCTGAATGGAACTGAAACGTTCGGCGTCCACCCTCTCCTTCCCACAAACCTGGTTCCTAGATCTCACTTGGTGGCTTTGACCTTAGCACCATCAACATTCAAAAGCTAACACGTGCAGAAATTCGCCCATCTCAATCACTTCATGTTGATCCTTCCAAGGTGTAAGCAACTTACTAGTGCTCTGAAGTGGCTTTTCTTGATCTTCTAGATGACGCATCTTACACATTTCCCTATTCTCCTCAGAAGTTGCTTCCGGCAATCTCTTCGAGACAGGCACTTGGTGATATATACATTCATGCTCGCCGCTGCTGATCAAGTTCCTTGGCATCAAGGCAAAGTCAATCTGTCGGACAACGGGGGCATGCGACAGAACGGCAAACATAGTAGGGGAATGACAGAAGAAGTGAGAATATATACATATAGACATATAAGAAGACGAAACGAGTCCCTGTGAGTCGTGTAGGAGAACAGCCAGACGGCCGCCCCAATTCTTGCGGAAAGAGAATAACTTATGACACGGATACGACCATGCAATCGAGGTCAATCAGACAAGAACATGTCCAATAGTGAAAGAATGAGAAAGATGAAGTAAAGGGATATCATCAAAGTCATAGCAAAGAGAAAGACGGCAGTCAAGAGGCAGAAAAATCTTTGACTTCGTTCACGTCGGTGGCATCATGGTCCAGGTCGCTGCATCGCAGTTCACTTCCTCGAAGCTATGCAGCATGCTGAAGCCCATTCCAGACAGGCAATCGAAATTGCTGTCGCCATCAACCTGTAAAGATAATTTATTAACATACTGCAGATCGAGATGCAAACTTAACGCGTGTGCCGCGGGAGCGAACGGAACACTTGGAACGCTGGATAAAAAACAAATATGAACTTACGCAGTCAATGACAACGGCCTCTGCACCTTGTCTGCGAATTTGCTTGATGCCCAGCAATATGAGCCCCTGCATCACCGTAGCATACTCGCCAACAGACGGAGAGATCACTGGGGACGATATGCCTCCGCTCGACGATTGTGTGGCTTTCAGCACAGGCATGTACTCTGCCAATGGCGACCGTCCGTTGTATATCACCACTGTACCCAAAATTACTCCATCGCTCGGCCGCGTGGCCCTGATTATGCCACAGTTTGGTGCTGCTCCCAAAGCGATCTTGTATATATCAATCAGACCTTGTCGAGAATTCGTCTTGACGTGATCAAGGATATGCTCCGCGTAATCCCATCCATGAACAAGGTCGTAAGAGACGTCGGCATTTTTCAACCCCTGTACGAGGCCATCAGGCGGCGTCCATGTTGGAAGATTCCGCAGCACCACACTGCAAACCGGCCGCGAAAGGGCAGTGTTCCAGCCCAGGTTGGCAAACCACTGGCGTAACCTCTTACGCTCCACTGGATTAGAAGACGGAATGCCTAGGTATATGCCTGGAAGTCGGGAACCCAGCTGAAACCTCCTCATTCCCTTTCGCTGAAGAAGCGTTCGGATTGCGCGGTTGTGCAGTGAGTTTCCAATCGACAATTTCCGTCTTGCAGGATCAACGATCAAAGATCCAATAACGCCTGTGCCCGTCGACCTAAAGAAATAAGTCGAGCAAAATCCGTATAAAGCCTGTGTACTGCTGTTTCGTACAACAAAATGCGCCTCGTCAATTTCTTCTCTTCGTAACAAGAAGCTGCTGGATGTCACGCCAAGCAGCTCAGAACGCTGACCCTGCGGGCAATCCGCTCTGACTGCATCAAGTAAAGTCTCCAGGGATTGAGCATCTCTCTCCTCATTCCAGTTTTCCACAAGCCAGTGCTGCCGCGCTTGATGGAGCTTTTGGCTGCGGCTGATAGAACCCGGCAATGAACCTTTCGGTGTCAATTCACCATAGAGAACTTTGACCAACGCCTCCAAAGCGGTCTCTGTGAAATCGTAAGTGCAGACATAGGTACCAATGGACGTATCCATGGCAAAATCATATGGAGAACTAGCGGCGATGACGATCATAGGCTTCTCTCGCGGCTCTCCCGATGGAGTAAACTGAGACCTACAGATTAGAGAGACATGTTTCGTAAAGCCATGCTGGTATAGGTTCCTGTTTGCATCTGCAGTGACGACAATGACCGCACTAGCCCGATCAATTAAATTCTCGTGAATTGGTCGGACGCCATTCGCCGTGTAAGATGTATGTAGAACGCGACCACTTCTTTGACGCGAGAGAGAACGCCCCAGTTCCTTGAAGACACTCTCACCGCTCAGCACAGAGGCGGTTCTATCTGAAGCAATCGGGTCGAGAGAGAGATTCATGTGCTCCGTCACCGAACGAGAGACTGCAGATGCGGGCAATGGCTTGACTAACGGAGTCAAAAGTAGCAATTCCTCATTAGGCTCAATGATGTTGGACAGCGGAAGCAGATTCTGCTTATCACGTACAACTGAAATAGAGCTGTTATATGCCCTTTTGGAGAGGCTGGTATGAGATGGTTGCATCTGCATTAGAGATGGCAGCCCCGGCGGGTTCAGGGCTTGCTCCCAAGAGGTGCATTTCGCCTTCATCTTCAGAACCCTGCGCAAAGATTGCTCTATGCGAGCCCGACCAATGATGCCGTTCTCCACACCGAGCTTCAAACCATTGATCGCCTCCTGTTGCACCGGAAAGGATCTGCACAAGAGGATGATATCACAGCCCGCATTCTTCGCCATCACTGTTCCGCCGCCGACACCGATATTGTGAGTGAGAGCCTCCATCTCTAAACACTCGGAAACCACCACGCCATTGAATTTCAGATCTTTCCGCAGCAAGTCATCGACTACCTGCTCACTTAAACAAGCATGCATGACATTTACGCCGGCAGACGACATAGAGACACCTCCCACCATCATCGAATCTAAACCGTGGACTATGGCATTGCGGAATGGGACCAGCGCTGTCAAGCTGAGCTGTTCCAATGATTCGGTGATGATGGGAACATCTGCTTGAGATCCGAGGAATTCAAGGTTACCATAGGACGGAAAATGTTTGCCACATGTCACCAATCCTGCTTTTTTGTAGCCTTTCATGAACTCAACGCCATATTGCGACACCTCCTGGGGATCATCACCGGTAGTGCGAACGCCCAAAGGCTGGGTTCGTACGTTAGTCAACACGTCTAGTACGGGACCCAGGATCCAGTTGACCCCTACGGCTTTGAGCTCTTGGGCCGTCGCGTAAGCGACATCATGAGCCAGTGACTTTGAACCGGTTGCTGCGATCCCCATTGCGCTGGGAAACTGTCGAATGTAGATTTCATCGTACAGGCTATTCACGCCGCCGTTTTCCTGGTCCAAGGCGATAAGTAAAGGCACAGGATGGCCAGCATCTCGGGCGATTGTTTGTAGCTCAAGGACCAGCCGCGTTGCCTCTTCCGCAGCTGCTCGCGATTCGTTTTGTTAGCAAAGGGAAGGTGGAATCTCTTTGATAAGTGGTCAATAAAGAGGTGCTCGAAGGGAAGAGAAAAAGATAGGAGTGACAATACATTTTAAGTTCTTGGCTGTCAACAGAACTGAGCCGAGATGGTAATTCTCGATAAGAGAGCGAATTTGAGGATTGACTGAGGTCCCATCGAAGCCCATCATGAAGAGCTGCCCCATCTGCCTGTAAACGGGACGCAAGGGGGAAGACCAAACAGTCAGCCATTATTCAGTTGTCAAGCAAACTGTACGGACAGAGAAGTAAAACCGAAGGCCCAGAGAAAACATAATCAATTATTGCTTGAGGGACCAAATCTAGACCATGGAATACAGTGAAGACGAACAACTAAGAGGAAAACAACAAACAAATGGCTGAGACATTTATTTCCTACCTGTCTAGATCCTCCCAGCCAGGGGGCAGCATATCCTCTTTCGGGGCCATCAGGGCCCTGGGTTGAGGAATGCAAGTGCAAAGCCGAAGGGAGTGGAGAGTAAGATGACCTGTCAAAGATTCCAGAGTGTTGTGGATGATGGAAATGGGCGTGGTGTTGCCACGATAACCGCAAACGTCGTCGGAAGCCGACTGGGAGTAACCAGATACGGCAATTGAATTAAGCTCCTGATGCTGAAATCCAACTGGCTGGTCCCCAAGGCGCGCGCGAGCTGGTGGTAATGTCAGGTGAGCTACCCTGCTAGTGGCTCATATTCTCAGATTTGAAGCACTTTAGTTACCTCACCTAGGAGGCTAGGACGGTCGATAAGGTACAACCGATATTATTGATTATGATTAGCCCGCTCGGTACTCCGTCGGCTTAATGCGGGCCAGATAGTAGAGTTGGCCTAGCAGAGAGGGATGGGGCACTCGGCGTGAGTTTCTCCAATAATGGTTACCGGTGAACTGCACAAGTTTAGTACAGCCTTGCCTGACGGGGAACATCGGCAAAGAACTGTGTGCGGTCTCCTAGTAAGAAATCGTCAGTGGAAAGGAGAGAAAGCAATTGATGGCCCATTGTCTTTCCCTCGATCGAGACTCGTGTCACAATAATGATTCTTGGCGAGGTTATGACTAAGAGGCCTTATCACGTGATAGTTGAAGCTCCATGCCTTTCTCCTCACTCTGTACTGTACAGAGTACAGTCATCAGATTCCGTAATTCAATGCTGTAACATACATTACCTGAGCTTTACAATACAGAACAGAACAAATGTATGTGCAATTCAGTCTGTTACAGACAAGCCAGACTTTCATGAATGAAACTGTATGCAACGCCACAGCCAGGCGACATAAGGTTGCACTCTCCCCTGGGTTTCCATCCGATGGTGAATGAATGCAACAGTGGAGTAGTTCGTTAAAAGTAAAGAGCACCTAATACATATCAGTAGTAACTCGACGAGGCCAGGGTTTCTGACACTTCCCTATCAGAAGATTTCTTTCGGATCGAGTCTACTATGACGCCCAAGGTCACCTGTTTCGTCTGCCACCTCTTTTTGTAACGTCAGGTCGATCGCCTGCCAGATGGAACCTTTCCGTCCAACCTGATTTATTATATCTTGCCTCTTATTGATAACCAAATAGTATTCGCATTCCCTCGTTCCCCTTCCCGATTGGTTACGCCTCTTGAGGCGTTGACATCACACTCAATGGATGGTGGTGCGTCATCTGCAGCAGTTGAACCGCGGACTCTTTCTCGTACAGTACAAAGGAAATGAGCGCTGAATTCCTAAATGGAAGTTCAGCAACAAATGGAAAGGTTGATTCTAGGAGCTTTGCTACATGGCCATGGTTCGTAGGCCAGTGTCATCAGTTCAGGACGAGGGCCGTGAACAATCATACTTTGTAGTACTACGAGTTGGACGGTGCTCAAGAAGAGGAAGTACCTTGTAGTAGTAATCTATACAATACGATATATCGAATCCGTCCATAGGTGGGAGGTATCATCCTGTCATACTCCACAAGCCGATCCAGATTGACAGGCTGAGTTGCAACAGATCCGTGGACGATGGGGCGGACATTAAAATCCTCCATAGCAGACGGCTACTTTATCAGCACCCTTCTTTGTCCAAGGTGGACATATCTTTATATCTAATTTTCACACACACGGCGCGATAGATCCATTCTACTTTCCTGACCGGAAACGAAGCCTTTCTTGTCATAACCAGCTCTGATAGTACGGGTCTCAGCCCTGCCATCTTATCGGCCTTATCAGCTAAACTTTTCTGGAGGAGTGACGTACGACTACAGTACAAACACCATGTAAGTATGCCTTCTACTTCTGCCTGCTGTCCACTTTCATCGAGACGTCAAGAGGTGTTTTCAAGATGGGGAATGAAGAAAAAGAGGCCTTCTCTGTGCGTTCTGACACGTCTGTAGGAGAGTTATCATCAGGGAGAACGCTCAGCAGGCGTCGGAATATATCGCCGACTATATAATCAGTACGCTCAAGCTTCCATCAAGTCGATGCGGCTTGCTTGGTTACATCTCTAACCCTTATTCTCCCGCTACTCGATAGGTCGTATCAAGTCTTTCAAACCCACTCAGGATCGCCCTTTCGTACTGGGACTTCCCACTGGCAGCAGCCCCGAGATTATATACAAAACACTTGTGCAACGCCACCGGGCAGGTGAAATATCTTTCAGAAATGTCGTGACGTTTAATATGGTATTTCTCCTCATTTATATTATCATGACTCCGTGTATCCTGCCATATGCTGATCAACTCAGGACGAGTATGTGGGTTTACCTCGTGACCACCCCGAATCCTATCACAGCTTCATGTACAAGCACTTTTTCTCGCACGTCGACATTCCACCGCAAAATATCAACATCTTAGATGGCAACGCCCCAGACCTGGTTGCCGAATGTGCTTCCTATGAAGCCCGCATCGCCGGCTACGGCGGCATCGAACTTTTCTTGGGCGGCGTTGGAGCTGATGGCCATATTGCCTTCAATGAGCCGGGATCCTCGCTGGGCAGTCGAACCAGGGTGAAGACGTTGGCGTACGATACAATCCTTGCGAACTCGCGATTTTTCGGCAACGATGTTGACAAAGTTCCCCGCATGGCTTTGACGGTTGGCATTCAGACTATAATGGAGGCCAGGGAAGTGGTCATCGTGGCAACGGGCGCTCACAAAGCTCTTGCGTTGAAGAAGGGCCTCGAGGGTGGTGTTAATCACATGTGGACACTGTCAGCCCTGCAGTTGCATCAACACCCGCTCGTAGTATGCGACAGTGATGCTACCTTGGAGTTGAAGGTCAAGACAGTCCGTTATTTCGAGTCAATCGAGCAGTCTGGAACAGACGCTCGTACGCAAGGCCCGCCACTTGTCTATCGACCAAGGACCTATGTGCCTGCTCCATTGGGGGCGAGCAAATTGCCGCAGCAGCTCACTCCCGCGTCAACACCTCCCAAAGCACCGAAGGACCTGAGGATCAACACAGAGTTTCAAGGCTCAGTAGAGGAAGATGAACTGACACCTGACAGTATGTCTTCTCGACTGGTGGACTCCGCCATTGGCGGGTTGGACTCGACGCTCAAAGCCGACTTGATGTTCGACCGGATGGGCGCGAGAGTCATATCCCATTGAAAGGAGTCGCAAGCTTTGTGACTCAGATTGCTACAGTCTATTGGGAACAAAAAATGTTGGACAACTCCGTGAGAGGATTTACTATTGTCTGAGGGTTCAAGGATTTAGGGCGGACATGCAGCAGACTTGTTCGCGGTGCGCCGTTGCTGACGACTATTTGTCATATTTTGAATTTCTTGTGTCGTATAGGCCGATCTTGCTTTCTTCATAGATGTATTTGTTCGCTTGGCATAGCAACCAGTTACTGCGTATAGAGTTGGCTCTTGATGATCGTCTCAGTTGGCGTTCTTGCTCAGTTGGTTTTATATATCTCGCCAATCTATTAATATTGCAACGCTAGTTTCAAGTACAAAGATAAGTTTACTGTATTGAGGCAGCTCATACATAGAAGGCAAAATGAAGAACAACACTGAAATTTTGGGATTTGAAATAGATTTGTTGTGAGCTTTGCTCCAAAATCGGGTTTCGATCTCTGCGATGAGAATGATACGGTTCTTCTTGACCGAGATACTTGATACAAAGCTCCTTTAGTGGACAATTTGTACATTTTCATTCATTTTGGATTACAATTTCGCAAAGACAGTAGCAACCTGTCCATTCATATCCACCAGCGTACTCTTGTTCCTCACCCAAGCTTCGATACCTCTGCGGCCGTTCTCGACGCCAACACCACTCTTCTTCCAGCCACCCACAGCCATTTCGGCAGGGCTTTCACCCCAGGTGTTAATCCATGTAATGCCTGCTTGGAGCTGGTCGATGATACGGTGCGCCATATTCAGGTCTCGCGTATAGACGCCAGCCGCAAGGCCAAGCTCAGTGTTGTTGGCGCGCCTAACGGCTTCTTCGACTGTATCGTAGTACAGAATCGACATGACTGGCCCAAAAATCTCTTCTTGGACAACCTGCATGGAATCGGTGCAGTCCGTGAAGACAGTTGGCCGCACCCAGAACCCATTCTCCAATTCCTTCGGAAGGGAGGGCTTTCCCAGCCCACCATAGAGGAGCGTTGCCTTGTCCGTCTCAATACCATGACGAATGTACGAGGTTACCTTTTCTAGGTGAAGGGCCGAACTCAAGGGTCCGAAGTTGGTTGCGTTGTCAAACAAAGGCCCGGGGCGGATATATTGCATTTTGCCCAGAAGAGCCTTCTCAAAAGCAGACTTCATGCTTCTTGGGACGAATACCCGAGTCCCATTAGTGCAAACCTGGCCTGTACTGAAGAAATTGGCCATCATAGCTCCATCTACTGCATTCTCAAGGTCCGCATCAGGGAGGATGAGCAATGGGCTCTTGCCTCCTAGCTCCATCGTGACGTACTTCATTTGTCCGGCGGCGGAGCCGGCCACCTTCATTCCTGTTGACACCTGGCCCGTGAAGCTGACCTTGGCGATCAAGGGGTGAGTGGTCAAATAAGCACCCACATCCCCAGCGCCATAGACAACATTGAAGACCCCAGGGGGAAGTCCGGCTTCCCGGTAGATCTCAGCCAGCATCTGCGCATGAAGGGGCGTATATTCACTAGGCTTGTAGACCATGGTATTTCCAGCCGCAAGACATGGTGCTGATTTCCAGAGAGCACTGTGTCACATTTGTCAATTGCTAGGCTCAGTCGAGAAAAGAGAGACAAGCAGATGTGATAGATTTTGCGCGCTCCGTCTGATCAAGAACAATGAAGTACTTACATCTGGAGAGGATAATTCCATGCGCCAATGCCAACGCAGACTCCCAGCGGAGCCTTCTTGGTGAAGACCCATGCATCTTGTCTCAACTGTGTCGTCTCGCCATTGAGACCGCCTCCTCCTACCAGGTTGGCATAGTATTCCAGTACATCTGCACCAGTCACGATGTCGACTGTGCTTGTCTCCGAATAGGCCTTGCCTGAATCTAGAGTTTCGAGACGCGCGAGTTCGTCATTTCTCTCCCGCAGCAACGCCGCGGCCTTTTGCAGAATGCGCGCACGAGCGATATGAGGGGCTTGCGACCATGAGGGGAACGCGCGATCAGCAGCTGCAATGGCCGCGTCTGCATCAGAATTTGAAGCAACATGGATTTCAGCTAGTGGAGTATTGTCGGAAGGGTTTGTTGTGCGAAAAGTCCGACCAGAAGACGCCGACTGGATTTTGCCGTCGTAATATGGGTGACGAGGAGGGAAAGGAAGATCCGTCATTTTCTTTTTGGTTGAGGAGGGCCGCTGGAAATCTGTACAGGGCTATCACGACGTAGATATTGAAATAAGGATCCAAGGATAGATAGTTTGCTCAGTGTGTAGCTGGCAGGTTGCTCAAAGTATTAGAGAGTATTGATAGTACTCCGCAGCTAGGTGCGGTCCGCGGATAGTTAGCCTCATTCTTTACTGGTGATGTATTCATATCTGAATCACACCGCCTCATAATTCCGCCCCCTCTTCATTTGACGAGGACAGGCTCCGCTGTGGCTACGACCACTAAACCACCCCCCACAACTGACCTATTGGTCAACAGAAGGCCTGTGAGATCGTGGTTGATTTTTCCTTCCGAACATCCGAAAAGGTCCTGTTGTCTCAGTGCTCCTCCGTACTAGTAACAGAAGCAACAGCCGACACTACCTTACAGGCAGTCAACTACTCGAATCTATGCTCTGAGAGATACCCCACTGAAGTACCCCGTATTGAGGAGGGCAATCCACGACCATTCCTGGGTGCTGGGGCAGTGCGTCTTACTCCGTACATGCTGCTCGATAATGAAACCGAGTTTTGATGGTCTAGGACTAGCCACGCGATGGTCAAACAGCGTCAAAAGCTAAAGAGAGGCTGGGATGGATGGGGAAATTAAGGAATGGCCTCCAATAGGAAACACGGGACAAGACCGATATTCAAATAGTGTCGTCTTATGAATTGAACTTTCTTCCATTTTACTACTCCATCTGGACATAATTAGCAGAGTTCTCCAGTAAATAATGATCTTTTAGGGAAAAAGAACTCATGCACAATAGGGCCCTATCATACCAAGCGGGTAATAGAATCCAGGATCTAACACAGTGACGAGAGTCCGAAGGATGTTCAAACCTTTAACGAATTAGTGTGACTGTCTTAGTGCGAGTTCGTGGATCGTGGCGTCGTCTTAGTCTCAAAGCCCTCGTGAGTCGTGTGGGCCGTGGAGTCGTTCGATGACGTCGAGGTCCTTTTTGTCTGACCAGAGATCACAACCCGCGGGTACAGTCGTACTTGAAATATGAAAGGAAAGTGCCTGCTCCAGTACGGAGGGAACTCTTCTAAGTACCTGCATAGTCTTCACTCAGCATGCAGATTGATGTAGTAAGGTAGTTACATTACCTCTAGGTGCGGTTGATCAACCATCGAAGCGGAAGATGGAATTATTGTCCAATCCGAACCAGTATCAGGCCATATCAAACCGTGTTTTCATTATCTAATATGGCCTGCCTTCTCCAGGGGATAAGAAGATTATTGTGTTCGATTGGCTGATCCTCCTTTCGGCACGTTTCTTGTGGTGGGGAATAGTTAGGGAAGAGGGAAAAGAGGGAAAAGATTGGCGGCGAACGGATGGATGGCCGCCTGGACACCTGAGGCCCATGTCTCTAGCTTAATTCCGTCCTTCAATTTAAAATCTATCAGAACTCCGTTATGATTCTACGCTTTTTTACTTTTATCTTTTTGAACAGTCTCATTGCCTCTTCCGCCCTCTCTACCTAGTCTCTTCTCTCTTGCCAATATCCAGAGGTGCTGGAATCCTCTTATTTCCTCACCAATTCACCCCGGGTTTGTTCTCCGCACTAGTAGAAGAGCCCTTGAATCATTCCATCATTATCATTCGACATGGCCACCACAAACGATTTCCCTGCATCCGACGTCAATAGCTATGACTATGTTATTGTCGGCGGCGGCACGGCCGGCTGTGTCATTGCTAGTCGGCTGGCTCAGTACTTGCCCAATAAGCGAATTCTAGTCATTGAGGGTGGTCCCAGTGACTTCATGGACGACAGAGTCCTTAACCTGCGGGAATGGCTCAACCTCCTGGGAGGCGAGCTGGACTATGACTATCCCACCACAGAGCAGCCAATGGGTGTGTATTCTTCGTATACTCCCTGTTCTATCCCCACGTCCTTGCCGACTAGTTAGCAATGTCGTCAGTTACTGACTGTCTTTTCTTCGTTCTCCAGGCAACAGCCATATCCGTCACTCTCGTGCCAAGGTCTTGGGTGGTTGTTCCAGCCATAACACTCTCATTTCCTTCCGGCCCTTCGAGTATGACTGCAGAAGATGGGAGGAGCAGGGTTGCAAGGGCTGGTCCTTTGAGACCTTTACTCGCGTCCTCGACAACCTGCGGAACACTGTCCAGCCTGTTCACAGCCGTCACAGAAACCAGCTGTGCAAGGACTGGGTGCAGGCTTGCTCGACTGCCATGAACATTCCCATCATCCACGATTTCAACAAGGAAATCCGTTCCAACGGTGAACTGACGGAGGGTGTTGGTTTCTTCTCCGTCTCGTACAATCCAGATGATGGCCGTCGCAGCAGTGCTAGTGTGGCATACATTCACCCTATTCTACGCGGTGAGGAGAAGCGCCCCAACTTGACAATCCTTACCAACGCGTGGGTGTCTCGCGTGAATGTCGAGGGAGACACTGTCACTGGTGTTGACGTGACTCTGCAATCCGGTGTCAAACACACGTTGCGAGCCAAGAAGGAAACTATTCTTTGTGCAGGTGCTGTCGATACCCCGCGATTGATGCTCCTCTCCGGTCTAGGACCCCGTGAGCAGCTGAGTTCTCTTGGAATTTCGGTCGTCAAGGATTTGCCTGGTGTTGGTGAAAACCTCCTCGATCATCCAGAGAGTATTATCATTTGGGAGCTCAACCGTCCTGTGCCCCCCAATCAGACTACCATGGATTCGGATGCGGGCATCTTCCTGCGGCGCGAAGCTCCCAATGCGGCCGGCTCCGATGGCCGTGCCGCAGATATCATGATGCATTGCTACCAAATTCCCTTCTGTCTCAACACGTCCCGTCTGGACTATGATACCCCTGTTGATGCCTTTTGCATGACACCCAACATTCCTCGCCCCCGCTCTCGTGGTCGTCTCTACCTGACCTCGGCAGACCCCTCCGTGAAGCCAGCTTTGGATTTCCGCTACTTCACTGACCCCGAGGGCTACGACGCCGCGACAATCGTGGCTGGTCTTAAGGCCGCGCGTCAGGTTGCCCAGCAAGCTCCGTTCAAGGATTGGATTAAGCGTGAGGTGGCGCCCGGACCTCAGGTCCAGACTGATGAGGAATTGTCCGAGTACGGTCGCCGTGTGGCTCACACAGTTTACCACCCTGCTGGTACCACCAAGATGGGAGATATTTCCCGCGATCCAATGGCTGTTGTCGACCACCAGCTCAAAATCCGTGGCCTGAAGAATGTCCGTATTGCGGACGCTGGAGTCTTCCCTGAGATGACCACCATCAACCCGATGCTGACTGTGCTGGCTATCGGAGAACGCGCCGCCGAGCTGATCGCTGAAGAGGCAGGCTGGAGTCGGGAACAGCCCAAGCTGTAGAAGGCCTTGTTTTCCAAGATAGCGGGTTTGCTTGTGCATTCCTGGTACATTGGGTGCGCGGGGCCATACCAAATGGTGTCTGGTTGGTAAAGCACTCTTATTTTTTTTTTTTTTTTTTGTTGAGATGCCTGTCTTCGCTTATCGATAATATTCCCTAAAGCGACTGACTTCATGCGGGACCATGAGGGTTGCAAATTTTGGGTGGTGCGCTGGTATAGGAATCACTGGGGGGGAAAAAAGCACGCAAAAAAAGTAAGTTCAAATATGATGATGCTCTTTAGCATGGTGTTGGCCTGGATTGCATGATGGCTTTTTATGTACAGATGCTGGCTGCCATTTTTGGATATTGTCTCCAGACAGCAATGCACACAGGTAGAAAAGATATGTTGAACATACCAAAAGGTGACGAAAGAGAGACAGACAAGAAATATCACAAAATACGAGCACTGATACATTTAAGAGGAACAGACAAACAAGTCTAATGATGTATTGTCTTTAAATCTAGTTTACAGCCTCAGGAATATCTTTATCCTCATATCTATAGTTGTACTCGCTGCACGGGGCTAAAAAGGACAGAGGGCCCTTGTAGCGCAAGATAAACATCGGAATCTCTGGATCGGATACAGGGCACAACGCCGGAAAACAGAAAGATGAAGACTGGGGAGCAGTAAAATCCACAGCGGATACCAAAGTATGCTAATTGAGGTCGGAAGGAAGGGTTCACAATATTCGGAGCAATAACCAGAGGCGAGAAAGAAAGGGGAAAATAGAGAGGAACGAATATGCCAGTGTGTCTGCTTCATACTGTAGTCATAGACGTTACTCCCTTATCAGTGTCATGGATCTTGACTCCCCGTTTCCACACCTGGCAGACAGTTAGCGTGGGCGAGTAGGGGTCATCCTCCTCGCTCAGCACGACGAGGTCCGCATCTGCACCGCTGTCCAGGGAACCCTTGACGCCTTGTAACCCCAGGAAGCGCGCCGGAGTCGCCGTGGCAGCGTTAATGGCATCGGCTATCGAGGCGCCAGACCAGCGCCGGAAGTTGTTGATGCACTCGATCAGGGTGGCCGAACTACCTGCGATCTTGTCGGATCCCTCCAGAGTCAACCGGGCTCCCGTCTTAACGATGCGCTCGCCGTTCGTCCAGTCATAGACACCGTCGGGAAGGCCGCAGAGCTTCATTGCATCGGTCACGAGGACTAGCCCGTCCGGATGGGCGTGGTATGCGATCTTGATCGAGGTCGGGTGGAGGTGGATACCGTCGGCGATGATGCCGTAGAAGGGCCTGCAGTGTTCGCTCTGGCCCAGCAGTCCGAAGATACCCGGGTTCCGGTGGTAGAAGGGCCGCATCGCATTGAACAGATGCGTGACCATTGTAGCTCCCGCTGTGGTCGCTGAGAGCGCTTGTTCGTATGTCGCATCCGAGTGACCGATCGAGCAGACGATTCCGGCGGAGGTCAAGGAGGGGATGGTCGATACCATGTTTCCCACCTCGGGGGCGACTGTGATCATCTTGACGGACTTGGAGCTTCCGGAGAGATTATCCTTCCCATAACACTCCTCTAGATCTTCGAAATACCGGGCAGCACGAAGCACTTCGGTCTTGTGAATGCCATTGCGGTTTGGGTTGATGAAAGGTCCTTCTATATGGGCTCCTAACGATTCCGCGCCGTCTTCAGGGGGATGGTGGCTGCCCGAAGGGCCCAAGGAGGGCAATACCTGGAAGAGTGTTTTGTCAGATCTGCTGATTTTCGGGGGCGCGCCGGGGTCGTCATACTTTCCAGTAAACCTCTGGGGTTGAGCTGACAACAGTCGGCAAATATGAAGTCACACCGGTCCTGGCAAGGCCCTTGTTCACCAAGCGCAAACCCTCATCATATTCCTCCTTGGACGCTTGAGGTACAGAGAAGTCAAAACCCTGAGCGCCGTTCAGCTGGACATCGATCAATCCTGGAGCCAGAATGCGCCCGCCGAGGTCGATGACCTCATCCGGCGAAAGATGTAATCCATAGAAAGCCTCCTGATCTTTGAGAATCTTGCCTGACAGCGAATCGATCCAGACATCCTGTTCAACAAGCTCAGAACCCTTGACGATGCGACAGTTGGTGAATTTGGTGATGCGCGGAGTAGACGTTGTTTTGCCTGGCATGATGATGGCTCTGATTCTTTTCGTTTCCTACACCTATTGATGTACCACCAGGAAGTACTCCGCTTATAATATAAGAAGGGCAAGCCGTGAGGATGAAGTCAATCGCGGGAAAGAGGAGAGTGAGTATGGGGATATATTTTTTGATACCTGCGGATCGAGATAAAAATCAGGATGAAACCCACATGGATGTATATGGAAAGAGTTTGGAGGCAACAAGCGAAACGAGGGACAATAATGATAGTGTCTGGCTACATGATGGTGACATCAAAGGGACATACATTGTTGCTCCACGACGGAGGGGTAGGAGGAATCAAAGAAAACCGTTATGGGATGTGACGTCGAAAAAGGTAGTGGATGGAAATACTCGTACGACCTCTACTAACTGCAGTTACTGAAAGCCAATTCAAACTCCACGTGGATGCGACATACATGGTCATTTGAGGCATGGCTATCCTTTAGCTAATGAAGAGAACTTATCAGGCAAACTTGAACGTTGACAAGGTGATGCGGGAGTGCTGATCCATGGATGATAACAGGCCTGCCTCTTCTGTCTGAGGTGATGATCATTATGGGATTGTTATCACGCAGGTTATGTAAGTCAGAAGGATGATACTGTTGAGACTGATTTCACTTCGTTACATACAGATTCGGTACTAATACAATAATAAAACATACGCATTACAAGCAATGACTGCCCCTTCGTAATACCATACCATACCGTGGCATCAAGGTACCTTAGGTACCAATCTTACTTTCCAGACTGAGATTGAGATAGTTTGGAGCAAAGTAATAAGCGATAAGATAATCATCTGACTGCGTGACCTTTTCATACTTTCATTCTGGGTATAGATTCTATTACAGGAGGCATCTATTGATTCCAAGTCATCTCATCTTCATCAGTAGAGCTGGTGTAAATTTCGCCAATTGCTCGGTCGGTAGTAGGAGAATTGATTACCTGACCGATACTACTTTGACCCGAAGAGGATCCAAACCCATGACCGCTGCCGGGTACTACCTCAAAGTTGGACTTGATCCAACAAAGGACTCTCACTGGCCTCCCGCATCCGTGCAGTTGCACAGATGCAAACGGCCGATGTTACCGTCACCTTGGTTTTTGTTGGTCCTTCTGGGTCTGGTCTGCCGATATCTAAAATTCAACCATTAGGAGGAAACTTCCAGAGCTTCACAAGTTCCACTGCTTATTTGATAGGCAGTTATCCACACAAGACAGATACGCAGATAGATACCTATGCTCTTACTGGGTCGGCCTTGTCAGCTTGTCCGCTCGTCAGCTTATCTTCGTTTCTGAGACCAATGTGCTGTGGTTTGCTTCAATCTCGCTTGCATGTTATTAAGTGGAGCAAACCGTTTAAAACAATTTGATGGTGACCGTGATCAAATAAGACTAATTCAAGGGGGCCACCATGCTACCTAGTATTAATTAGTATCAAGTAGTACCAATATTGTTGTTAAGCATTCGGTCTAAGCTAGACTAATCGGATACAACTGCAAGAGAGGCATCTTTTGCGCTAAGCACGCGACTCCATCTTACCTGCCACTGTTTCAATTGCCGTCTGTCGCGTGGCTGTCACCTCGACTGTGGCTTTTGAAACTTTGTCTATTGTCTGGTGCTGTTCATGGCATATGATTGATCATAAGGTATTGATTGAGGAGGCCATTCCAGTTCCCTACACTAATCTCAGTTACTGAGAGTACGACCCAAGAAATCCCTTATCCATAATCCACCATCGTCTTCGTCAGCTTCTTATTGTTTTCATTGCTAACTCGTGCGCGTGATTTGTGTGTGGTTCTCTCCGCAGTTGCCTCCCCATAATCCTGGAGTTGCTGTGGAGTCGTTGCACTCCCAAGATCCAAGATCCAAGGGTTCTCGGTTCTCCCCCCAATCTGCACGCTATCTCCTCATCCTTGTAGGTATCACTAGCATATCAAGGACTACCGAGTATAGGTCAATCATTATTTCTCGTGTCCAAGAAAGAAAACAAACAAAATCAGACACAATCCTTGGTATCATATGATTGACTGTGGACATGATTGATTGGGAGCTCCGAACCACTCAGTCTCAACGCAACCCTTGCACTCTTTCCCAAAGATAAGGTGCGCCTCGTTCCTTCTCTCTTCTGTTGTACCCACTACATGAGTGTTACTATACTATCTGTCTACCATTGTCTGCCTCTTTTCGCCTTGTCCCTCGGTGTGACTTCGTTTATCGAAGACTTATCTATCTGATAATCCATCCTCTATCTGACTATCATCTAGACTACTTGGTGTTACCTCTAGTGCTCCTTCGAAACCTTTTTTTTTTTCCTTTTTTTTTTTTTTCCCATATCCACTCTTCTCTTTAGCTTCTCCTCCCTGTGGTCCTTTTCCTTATTTAAAAATAATCCTCCAGACACAGTTCCAGAGTATTATTTTATTTTCTCCTTTTTGAATCAATCGGATTCATTGAACTTGAATGGTTTTGTGGTTGGGAATCCAGCTCAGCTCTCCTCGCATCCTCATCGCATTCGACTATTTGTTTGGCCGCTCTCCCTCTCGTATTATCCTTCTCTCTCATCACCATCATTCTTCTTTCTCCTTTTCTCTTTACCCCGGATTCTTCTGACACAAACAAACATTGGAGTAATCCAAGTCGGACATAATTATTGTGTTGGCCCCCATACCTTGTTATATATAGGTCCCTGTCCCTGTTACACACATATCCAGCCCCGTCATCCCGCATTCTTCGTCCCCTTCTTCTGTTTCCGGCGCAAAGGATCTTCGTCGATCTTCTCCCCTTGCTGTTTATCTACCTAGTAGGGGCTTTTGTTTGTTTTTCCATAAACATACTCTGCATATCCGTATATACCTACCTATACCTGTATACACCTCTCACCTCTTCATCCTCTCCTGTTTGCTTGCAGTCCTTGAATACCTATCCTGGTGTATTAGGGCACGTTCGCTGATCAACAAACATTCCTATTGCTGCTCATCACATCTGATCCACCCGCTGTCTCTCGCGGGGGGCCATTGATCATCAATACCATCGCTTCTCTTCGTTCTTCTTGACATACAGTATACCAGCATGGCATCCGAAAAGCCAGAGAACGGCCACCAGCCCGAGAAGGAAGGTCCCGCGATCACCGCAGACCCCGAGCCCGGCCGTCATAGCACCATCGCCGGTAAGCCGTGGATGTACAAGCCGTTGAAACTTGGCCCCTTGACCTTGCCATGGTTTGCTTCGCCCGAGGTCCAGTTGATCCTGGTTTCGTTTGTTTGCTTCCTATGCCCCGGTATGTTCAATGCGGTCAGTGGTCTCGGAGGTGGTGGACAGGTCGATCCAACGGACACCAGCAATGCCAACACGGCCCTGTACAGTACCTTCGCTTTTGTCGGCTTCTTCGCAGGTTCCATCGCGAACCGAATTGGTCTTCGACTGACCCTCTCTTTTGGTGGTTTTGGCTATTTCCTCTATGTGGCATCACTTCTCTCCTACAACCACAACAAAAATGCCGGCTTCCTCATTTTCGCTGGTGCCCTGCTGGGTGTTTGTGCCGGTCTATTGTGGTGCGCGCAGGGTGCAGTCATGATGAGCTATCCGCGTGAGCACGAGAAGGGAAAGTTCATCGCAATCTTCTGGGTCATCTTCAATCTTGGTGGAGTACTTGGAAGTTTGGTACGTGATCGTCATTAGGTTTGTCCCCAGGGGACGTAGTTTACTGATTCCTAGCGCACAGATTCCCTTGGGCCAGAATTTGCACTCGACCGTCGGAACAGTCAATGACGGGACTTACATCGCCTTCATGGTTCTCATGGCTCTGGGATTCGTTCTCGCCTGGTTCCTTTCGGACTCCAAGTACGTCGTGCGCAAGGATGGTTCCCGCGTCATCTCGATGAAGAACCCTACCTGGAAATCGGAGCTCCTCGGCCTCTATGAGACTCTTCGCACCGACTACTACATCGTCCTGTTCTTTCCCATGTTTTTGGCGAGTAACTGGTTCTACGGATACCACTTCAACAGTGTCAATGGCGCCTACTTCAACATTCGTACCCGATCTCTCAACAGTTTGCTCTATTGGCTCATGCAGATGGTCGGTGCCTTTGTCTTTGGTCAGCTTCTGGATCTGAAATTCCTTTCTCGGCCCATGCGCGCCAAGCTCAACTGGCTGATCCTCCTTATCATCACCATGGGTGTCTGGGGTGGTGGTTATGCTTTCCAGAAGCAGTATACCCGTGCCACCGCCAAACAAGACGTCGACTTTACGTCCCATGGCTACGTTGGTCCCATGTTCCTCTACATGTTCTATGGCTTCTACGATGCTGCTTTCCAGACGTGCGCATACTGGTGAGACCCCCGCAGTGGTTTCTTTCGGAGATTTTGTTATGTCCACTGAGTTTGTTTCGGAAAACTCTAACAACTTATAGGTTTATGGGATCCCTCTCCAACAACGGTCGTAAACTAGCGAACTTTGCGGGTTTCTACAAGGGAATTCAATCGGCTGGTGCTGCAGGAATGTGGCGGTAAGTTTTAATTCGGCGTATATGAACTCGCAAGAATATCCCCCGCTGACATCTCCGATCTTTGCAGCTTGGATGCAGAAAAGACACCCTTTATGACCGAATTCGCTTCCTGCTGGGGATTGCTTGTTGGCAGCCTGTTGATTGCTTCTCCCATCATCTTCTTCAAGATCAAGGAGCACGTGGATGTCGAGGAGGACCTCAAGTTTTCCGACGAAACAGCCGAAGATGTGAATGGTATTGCCTTCGAAGATCGCAGAGACTCGACGAAGGGAGAGCCAGTCGCGAAACATGTGACCTCCTAAGTCGCTCTTGCGAGCTTCCTTCGATCCGCTTCACCCGAACATATTGATGTGTAGTGTTGGCGCACAGTATGACAACATGATCCTTCTTCATGTTTGTATTTGACCGGACTTTTGGTTATTATTGCATCACTTCTTTTTTGGTCAAGTGCCAACTCCTTCAGAACGTTTTGGATGTTTGAATGAGGCTTATGGGCATGTATCTATGATGGACGACCAACAATGTTCTGTTTAATTGACCGACGGGGCCGGCCCTGGTCGATCCTTTTGCCGTCTCTCTTCGGCTGTGAAGGCATCGAGCGCTGGTGTGTCGAGCTTGGATTCCTCGTCGGATGTGCATCAGGTTTATAGCTGCACATGCATGTATATCTACTGACTAATCAAGTTCGTTCTACGTTGACATGTTGATTCTACGCGTTGGGATAATGATTTAGATCTCGTATAGCAGACCCGCTGCGAGTGACTGCGGCGGCTTCACATATGTCCACACCAGATTCTGTCTGGTGCAGCCTTGATCCTAATATGTACAGATCTATAAAGACATATGCACACCACAAGATCAGTGGGCACCGGTGCTAGGTGTCGCGGTAGGCAAGGGGACGAAAGACTCCGTGTGCGTCGCCTTGGCCGTGCCGTTGGTGCTGTAATCGGGACCAATCCGGGTGGTGCCCTGGGCAATGTCCCAGCCGAAGAGAGTGCGGTTGAAGAGCTGCAGCGACGCCACAGGCTGGTAGTAGGGGACCTCGTGGCCGGCCTGGTACACGCGAGTGAACGAGAAGTTGCCATACTCGCGCGTCTCGCCATACTCGACGCCATCGACCGCCATTGGGGTGTACCCGGAGGCGCGGAACTGCGGAGCATGGGTATAGTTCACCGCGAGGGAGACGGCCTCGCCACCGAACCAGTTGCAGATGTAATCGGCGTCACCGTAGATGAGCGACACGCGGACGGGCAGCTTGAGGATCTCCTCCAGGTCTTCGAGGAAATTGGGCCAGACGAAGTCGCCGGTCTGCTGAAAGGCGTAGTATACATCATTGTTCGACTGGGTGTAATTGATGTTCACTCCGAGGGCGTTCATCACCGAGTCTTTCTTGAGGTAGTCGACGTAGTATGATTCCGGGGTAGGATCCTGTGCAGTGAATCACGCTTCAGTCAGGGCTCTCATGTTCCTCGGGTGATTGATTCCAAAATGATTTTCATTCATAGAGCGCGCGCTCTGCTCCCACTTACCTGGTACGGGTGCCGGATGTCGTATACGCCACGGCCACCAAATACATAGTATGGTCCCTCTAATTATACGGTCAGTCAGAAGTTTACATTCTTGACTAAGATGAACCCCAGGACGATTGATGAACGTACCGACATTGTCTCGGCACATGTTCGTGGCCTCGGTGCAGATAGCGTAATCCGCCAAAGAAGTACGGTTCGTCTGCTTGCAATATGCGACTTGGTCCTGGCAGCCATTTGGCATCTCGTTTGCGAATTTCATGTAGCTGTACACGGTATCATTGACCTATGGCATTAAAAGATGTGAGTATGCTTGTCCGTGACACTGCCTTGTAGGGTCAACTCACGGCCTTGATACCATAGGTGTTGTTCACTGCAAACTCCGGGTAGTAGCTTGCCTGAAAAAGAAATTAGCAACTCCCAACGACCGCACCCACTGTCGAAAATGCAAGCATACCTGAATGGCCTCGTCGATGATACCGTTAATGATACCGAGGGAGTTAAAGTTGAGGTGAATTCCTTCCGCTGTACCATTGGCGATTTTCTCATTTTGCTCATGGAAGTAATTGAAGAACTACAAACATTAGGCCACGTGCTCAAGACGAGGAATAGGAGGAATAGGAAACTCACAGCTGGGCCATAGTGGCTTTGCGACGGGCGAACCCAAGTCAAAAAAGGTCTCTTACATAGTGACTGTTGGAAGGCATGACCTACCCTCCATAACTTTCAGTCCACAGGCTGAAATCCTTAGACTTGATTTTGTGGTCCAACTGCGGTAGACCACCCATGAAGCCTTGAAGAATTTCCCAGGCGGCGTGAGCGGCGAGCTCAGTAGTGTCTGTAAGAACATGTTGTTAAGAGGCCTGGCTGAGGAGTATCTGAGCTGGGATCAGGGTTCAGAAATTACCAATTAGGGTAGCGTTAATGACCGGGTATCGGCCCTGAACGCCGGCGACAGATGCATCTTCAAAAGCACCAGTGAAAGAATTCAACGAGCCGGGTTCTGCCTCGCTGTAGGAAAATCCTGTATTGCAGTACCGTGAGTCGTGAGCCTGGGATATTCAAGAGCGCCTGTGGTCTGATGCATACCGACGCCCAGAGGCTGAGACAGGAACAGCATATTCGAAACCTCATTCCACGAGTAAGGATTGATATTGGAGTCGAGTGTGGAATTGATCTTGCAAGGACCCAATTCTAATTGATCGGCAATTAGATATCTTGCAAGACATGACAAAGGTTAGAAAACGGGTGCACAAACCTTCAAACAGGCCTATCAAAGAGTCACTTCCAGGACCACCGTTCAGCCAGAGAGTAATGGGGGCATTTTTGGGGTCATGGCGAGCTTCGAAGAACCAGAAGAAAGTGTGAGAGTCTGGTGAGAGGTCAACGTAGCCAGAGTATGACTTGACCCCAGGAGTGGTCTCGCAAACGCCCTCCTTTCCAGGTTCCTTGTAGCGAATTGTAACATTGTTAGCAGTGTGGATAGTCTTCACTCCGGTAGGGTTTTTTGGCAACTGTCGTCTATCAACAGTCACCGGTTGATGTGTCGCTGGTGCCCAAATGGCCGCAGCCACTGGTAACAAGGAAATCAAGCCGTAACCACGCATTTTCGGGACCTTTTGAGGGTAGAAGCTGCGAGAGAAAAATTTGCTAACACTGCGCCAACCCCAATCCCTAGGCCTTGCACTTGCACTTGCAGCTCAAGGAGACCATGGTAAGACCAGGGTACTCGCTGGCTTTAATACGAGAGAGCTTGAGCTTGCGAATTACCTTACAGCTCAAAGCGTGAGGGGAAACTATCTGCATTGCGGGGGAAGTCTCGGACCCTTGTAGAATTAGTTCGATAATGAGGTTGCATCACCAATACCTGGAAGGCTGGAACTTCTGGAAGATCCAACCAGCGACGAAGCAAATAGACAGAGCAAGCCTCTTATCGGCAATGTCTCGTATTCTAGGTGCTGATAGGTCTTATGGGAACGAAGCACTTCCAAGAACACAAGCTGAGCATCGCTTATGGCGCGATTTTAGTGCCTCCACCGATGGTAACGTGGAACAGCCAAGGAGTGTCTCCCGGACACATTATTAATGAAGATCGACAGCCGTCAAACGAGTGTGATGAGAAGATTCTCATGGCTATGAAGACCCTGGAGCACAGTTCCAGCTTGAGGAATGGAAGCGAGAGAAAGCAGACGGGAAGCGGCTCAAGTGAATGAAGTAACATTCTGGGTGGGTTCTGGATGAGATTCAACGAGAGACGATGACTGACTGACTCCAGAGACTGGGTAGATAGGTAGATAGGTAGCAAACTAGATACGTTAGACTCGTTAGCAAGTGGATGATCAACAGTTAACTCCCACTCGACCTGCCAAAAGAGGAATGGCGTCGAAGGACATTCCGGGGGCCGACGGATCAGGTTTGATAACATTTATTGATTGATCATGTTGAGCCTCAAAGGCAAGTAGAGTGGCTATGCTGCCTGATTTCTATTTCCCACCACAGGAAATGGATTATTTTCTGTAACTCAATTGAAGCGGTCAAATATCTGGTCCGCCATGCTATATCTACATACCAGGTTTTTGTGGTTCGCTCCAGCTTTGACTCATATAGCTCAATTTTACATCCGGATATCGATACGAACCGAACAGCAGGGTCAATAAACCCAAGCAAAGACAATCACAAAAAAGCACTACGGCGTAGAGTCTTGGCCTGGCTTATCATAGCCTCACCGCTGCTTGGCCGTGGTCTAGATAGTTTTCCAGTTCGGAAGCCAAGAAGGCACCAAGAGGGCTGTCAGGTAGTGTAAGCCTCACTTCAGTCCGCTCTGAAGCACCAGGAGCAGGAACCCGAGTCAGGATCTTTGCTGTTTGATGTTGTCCGACATGGAGGCAAAGATACTGTTTGACCGGTAGGTTTATTGTCGAAAGACGAAAAAGGTCAGAGACAAATAGAGTGCGTCATATTACTACGTTCATTGCAGTTTTCCTCGTCATGCTTTTAATACCTTCTATGTAGTCAAACAGTCGCACTGMAACACAAACGCAAGAGTGCGAATATATAGTCATCCAAAACCTGTTCATCTCCCAAAGACCCATTATACATGAACTCCGTCAAGGAAAATCATCTCTCGAGGCATACAGAAAGTGAAACATAAAGAAAAGGAAATGGTGCTCTCAATTGTAGAGCATTCACATCAACCACTTAGGCAGATACCAAGGTCGGCGTCGACATTAGCTGTGAGACCGTTAGACTCCGAGGCTGCTGTCTCGGTGTTGCTGTGCCCCGTTGTCGTGACCACGCGGTCACTGTGGAGCTGCCTGTCACCCAGGCTGGCGATGTCCGCCTTGTTTCCGGTGTCAAACCCCATCAAGTCAGACATGCCATTAATCGGATCCATGGGAAATTCGAATCCCTTGCTGTTGGGACCGGATCCGTTCAGATTCACATGATCGTCGGCCGTGAAGAAGTCGGCACCGGCATCATCAAAATTGATCAGAGCATCAAAATCATTCTGAGTCACCTCGGCGTCATTAGCCAAGTCCATCAGCTCGCTAATACTCAGTTCCGAGTCCAGATTTGGAATGCTGAAGGCATCTCGGTGATAGTTCCGGTTGATGTTGGCGGTACTGCCGTTTTCACTGCCATCCGAGGGGGGAGGAGTAGAGGCAAACAATGTCTCGCCTTCTTCGACGGATTGGCGAGCAACCCCAACCACCGCCGGTTTCGGGTAAGTCAGATCGGGGGTCTTCTGGGCAAGAGAATCCGGAGGAGGCGTCAGCGTATTGACCCGTGCGCCCGCATCGAAAGAACCGCTGGAACGAGCTTGCACGTCCTGGGGAGCCACTGTGAGCTGAATACCAGCCTTTCGGATTGCGGCTTCCAAGAAGGATGTCGCGAAGTCAGCTGATGCATAAATCTCTCGCAACCGTTGAAGAATGCGCATGCACCGGTAGAATCGCTGGAGGCTGGTCATCCGCACGCTGGGGTCGGTCGATTTGATATCAAGTAGGTGGATGATGACGGCGGGCAGAAGTACTGTGACGCCAGTGGTAGGGAAATATCTCGTCAAATCCAGGCTATGCAAGTCCTGCGCAATATTCGTAATTTCAACCGCGGCGAATCGGACCTTGTTCCTCGAGATCTCCTGCAGCTCTCCATCCATTGACGGGAAAGGGCTCGCAGGAAGGACCTGGGGACGGTGCAACGCGCTTGACGTAGTCAGATAGACCATTTTAAGGAGAGCGCGATGAGAGTGCAAGACTTCCTGAGCTTCTGTTAACTTCGCGGGCGCCGCCGGCGTGTACTGAGTTTCTGCAGGAAGATTGGCCAGCCAATCTTCCAACTCCTGATCGCAACGCCGAACCTCGAACGTTTCTGCCGCCGATTTCTTGGGAACCAACATCATTGTCGTTTCCATCGTCCCGCCAAACTTGTGACTGAGAACAGAATACTGCGCCGACAGGACATGACTGACGCATAGGCAAAGCTTCGCCTTCTCGATGAACATCAGGGCCAGCTCTTTCTGGTGTTCAACGTTTTGCAGGATTTCCGAGTTCCCCACCATACTCACGATTTCCGGCGAAAATGGATGGAATTCGAAGTCGTCGAGCGTCAACATTGGAACATCACAATCGTCGTCTTTGACACGCATAGGGCGCCTCATGCCTAGGGCGATCAATCGATCGCGAGTGTAGGTGCTCCACCAGATACGTTTCCACATTCGCTGGCGCCGGGCGTCCATGCGAGAATTTCCGGGGTCCCGATGCAGGCCGATGGTATGCGCCAAGGACAAGCTGACGCCCATCCAGTGCCAAGTGTCTTTCTGGTCGTCAGGGGTCTCGTACCAGTAAGTCATCAGCAGCAGGGATTGAACAAGAGAAATTCGATCGACTTCATAATCGAAGTCATACAGAAGTCGAGCTCGTTGGAAGAAGACCTTTCGGGCCGCCTTTCTTGAGGGATAACCAGCAGCATGAAGGTGCTTGAGGTCGATAAAAGCCGTGCCAGCAAACATGACTGCCTGGAACAGCAGAAGACTCATCCGATGGATACCATCGTTTTGCACGATGGTCTGTAAGAACTCCTCCAAATCTAATAGAGGCATGTAAGTGTGCACATAATGGATGTAGGCCTTGAGCAGTTCGTTCCTCAATCCAACGTCGGGTACTGTTAGTGCCCCTTTCATGGACAGGTAGTCGATATCTTCTCTCTGCAATCGGGATGGTAAGCCTCTGATGTAGTCCGGCAGAAGTACACCACCGGATCGCGCGCTGGAGAAGGAAGGATCCAATAGCTGCTGGATCTGCGACGTGACATGGTGAAGAGGAAGAGTGGCCGGAACTGCAGGATTAGGGGCCATTCGCCTGCGAAAGTGGCTCCCTCCTCCGATTCTGCTGGCCTGACTCTGGTCTGTGGGCAATGTCAAGTATCAGTACAGGAATTCGTGACTGCAAGAACAATGGCGAAAATACGAACACAGAAGGTGCGGCATATGATGCCCTTGGTCCAAGTCGATGGACTGCTGAGATGGTGATTCAGGAGCAATGTCCGCATTTAACCCGTGGGACTCGCTGAGTCTTCTGAGAAAGCTTCCTGCGTCCTCGAGGCCATCTGCGGGCGACTGAGAAGGCTGACGGGTGCCATTTTCAATCTCAACACGTGATTTCCTGCAGAGTGACGGCGAAGCGCACTCGATGTTAGCCACGAATACTGCAGCGCATCGACATATGTAGAACGAACTTTCTCCTCTTGCTCTCTGTGACAACGCATTCTACCTGATCCAACCGGCAATTCGTACATGGCGAACCGTTCTCCACCACATCACACCGGACTTTCCTTGCCCGGCAGCAACAGCATGCTTTCGAAGCCCGCCGCTTAACCGGGCGAGAATTAGCAGAGAGGCCAGCCGTCGAGGCTTTACGTTTACTCTGGGATTCAGTCTCCATGGTATTTGTGGGTGTGGGCGTGGAGGAGGATACAGCGAGATTAGTCATTGTGAAAACCAGGCCAACGGATGAAGTTTGCGACCCAATATGATATGATATCAACTAATAGTGGCGGTATAAACCGTAAGACTCTTTCTCTCTAATTCGCTGTAGAGGGAAGATATATGGTCGAAAGGATGGAGGTATAGATGGAAATTGTCGTCAACAAGGGGACGAGAGAAAGGAAGAACAAAGGGTATGATGGTTAATGAAGAAGAGTGGAGAGTGGAGAGTGCCTTTCTTTTTAGATTATTTATTGAGTATTATACTCTCAGAAGAGGAACATTATCATAATCCATCATGTCGTTCAAAGGGCGAAAGAGTCAAGGGATAGCTGGGGCCCGGGGGAAGAGATTGTTTAAATAATAGCAAGGTGACAACAAGTGATCGATCCTGTGGATATCCAATAACTGACAACAATTTACTCCATACTGTTAAAATACCCCAAATAATAAAATCATAATAATGTGTAAAGTCAGGAGGCCCCATGAGTGTTGGGATGATGAACCCCCCCCCAAAGGATCCACTCGCCGTCAGTGTTGCCTCCCCCAGACGAGAACCGCAGGACGTCAATCCAGAAGTATTTTAATTATTATCTAATTCGGACCAACTACGTACGAGCACCATTGGAATCTAGTTTTACGGCTTAACAATTGGATAAGCTGAACCAAAACTCAGTTGCGCTAAGAGCCCAAGGTAGGTACCTTAGACTTTGAAACTGGAGATGAGGGTATTTCATCCCAGTACCAAATGGGATTAGCATGGGCGAAGTTCGGGGTGGTCGAGCGGACCGGGGTGTATGGGACGGGATATCCAGCCAGTCACTCACTATGGCAGATGGTGAATTATATACCGAGTACTTCAGATGGCATCCATTCGGGATTAGCGTCTTGACGCTGTTAATATCTCTTTCCACTAATTATCTGGAGTACCTCTCGTAGTTGAGAATGAGTCTTTCAAATTCTTCAAGGTCATGGGGGAAGAAGATGGAGAAGAAGAAGCCGTTTCCATGCCCGGTTTCTCCCTACTCCACTTGCGTCTTTTCCCTGAGCCACACATACTGCAGTCAGTATCCAACCAGCATTGCTGTTTCCCACGTCGGAGTCGTGTCCTCGGCCCGGTCACGTTACTTGGCTGGCCGCCAGAGGCAGTCACGGGGATTCAAGAGTCAAGAGAGATATCTGAGCGAATCAATGCAGTTGTCATTGGTCATGCAGAGGCCAGTTTGGGTAAGGTCTGGCTATGAAGTGGATCCCACCGTAGTGGGGAGGGCAGCTGCGTCACACTCTCGGAATTTTTTCCGTTTCTTTCATTCTTCCCCTTTTTTCTTTTTTTTTTTCTTTGGGGAACCTGAGTAGGAATCTATTCTGACCAATCTCTTGCTTTTGCACCATCCATTGCGGGCCATTTTACTGCTTTGGGCGTATGCCGCTTCGAGAAAGTCTGAATAGCTTTATTGAACCAGGGTAAACTTCGACTGATCACTCTTAAAGACGTCTTCTAAGTTCTAATCCGAAGTCTAGGTGATAGCGTCAAGGAGGTATGAATGGTATTTTGTATGAGATATATACTTTCAGGTATTGTTGTCCAGTGTTCCACAGCATGCAGGAGATCCGTCCTCGTTCCTCCATCTGCCGTACCGAGGTAGGTATACATTTCTGCCTTAGGATGACGATCCAGACGATGATGATAGTCACCTTATACTTGAAATCGGCACACAACTGGCTTCATAAAAATCTATTGCAAGGACCTGAATACCATAATCGCGGTATGAGGACTATGGAACTACCTAAGCCCGTGAGGGATTCCGGGTAAAAATTATTGGATATAACATGGTAGCAGTCATATTGAAAGAAACTTCGTGAATTGCAAGTCAGCTCTATTGCTGGGCCTAGGACTCAATCAGGTCCATTGCAACCTCTTACACTCATTACATGATCAAGGCGCGCTTCTATAAATCGCTCAAGACACTCTGTAGGCTCAGCGTACTCTTCAGAAGCTGTTAGCCTAGATAGTTAGAGCCTATCTATGAGGCTCGAAGCCTGGAAGCTGTCTCCGTCTCACCGTCTCCAGACTCCCGGCCCATGGGGCATCATCCACCCCCTTTTGCCCAAATTGGGATCCGAGCCGATCATGAACCCGATGGCGAATTGTAAACTACCTAATAATGAGCAATCTGGTTTAAGACAAAATGATCAGCCCCACGAGGACTAGAGGTTGTCTCCAGGGCACTAGGGTCCCCTGTCCCCGGGTCCCCGCCAAGTGCATCACGAGCAAATCTTCGTCCCAGACTCCAGCTTGGCTAGCTATCAATCTACTTCAAGTGCCTCGACCTTGCAAAAAAGGGGATACTTGCGAATGAGATTGACGTGTTGGATTCACTTTTACCCATTTGTATCATGAACCAATATCAGCGGTGTTATCATTGGACCATTGATCCTGATTCATATGAGATTATCCATGTACTCAATATTCATCAAAATATTTAATAAGAAGCTAATAAAAAAATGCCACGGAACTTATCCGCTTTTGCAGCTAGAACTTAAACAAGAGACTATTTGCGGCGTACCATTCTGGAAGCTGGAGGACATTGGATGATGAATATGAAGCGCAATGCAGCAGGGGTGTGCATAGGGCCAGAGGTCTCGACTCTAGGCCCAAGACACCAAACTCGGGATCCGATAAACGGAGCTTTGATGCTTTTGTTGTAGAACCCCATATGCACTATCCGAACGGCAAAATGAATCGGGAGTTCATTGGAGTGATAATCCCCAGATGTAGATGGTCCTGCTCAGTTCAAACACCAAAAGTCCTAACTGGTTGTTCTCTTCAATAATACTCCGTACAGTTCATCTGCGCAACTGTTGACCATTTAGCATTAGTAATAACTGCCGAGATTCGGAGTTTTGATTCTTAACGGGTTGGTGTAGCTTATGTACTGTGTCGTCATTCCTGACGATCCCTGTTGTCCAACTCTGAGGAGCAACAATACATTGATTGACAGACGCAGCTAGAGAAAAGAAAATTCTTGTAAATTGCCTCAAGGGTATAATAACAGGCATTGGGCTATCCTCGCATGTAGCATGCCATTTCTTCTTGTCAATATTTTTTCTCTCGACTGAGGTGTAGCCCATCAAGCCGAGCCAAGCTCTACGAGTATCAAATAGTCCGGAGTAAGAGAAGAAAAAGAAAGAAATCTGGGGAAACTTCGAAACAGAGAGCAGTCACACGTTTGTATCAGGATTCAAGAGTCAGTGAACGGGGATATGATTAATAAGTTAAGAATTTAGAAACAAGGAAATCGGCGAAAGCCAACGCCAGCCAGGAACAACAATCACGAGCCAGAGTCGTTACAGAGAGAAGAGACTCGGTGAGGAGCCTGAGGCAAACGGAAAACACCGACATTTGTGGCATGGGTTGATGAGGCCCACCCTTGGACGATCTCAGCCTAGCCTACCTAGGTAGGTTCCTTTACTCCGTACCTTAGGTAGGTACCTTAGGTGGCCGTCAGTCTCACGAGGGCATGGGTTCTGACCCAATCAAAACTGAACCGGCGGATACTTGAGTGGGACTAGTGTGGATACTGTGAGCCAATCAGATATGGCCCCAAGGTACAGTCACCAACGTACGGAGTAGGTTCAAACAAAACTCCATAGGTCAAGGGTCAAGGCAAGAAAAGCTCATTTTAATCATGTTCAGTGACGATATGGAAGGAAGATTGTATGGTAAATCCTTCTCTACTACACGCGTATGTTGTCAAGCCTGTATATTGGAGTATTCAGTTTCAGACCGTCCCCGAAGGATACTTCCAGGTATGTTCAATGCTCGCGTGCTGATTAGTTTCCTGGTCCATGGAAGGTCCCTTTTGGATCTTGAGCAAAGTTATGTCCAATGAAAATGGTCAGTATATATTCTGCAAGGAGATGAATAGGACTCCAAATTTGAACCCATGATACTATTACCTGGACCATTTCCCAGTGCCGAAAGTCGCTCCTCCGTCCCCAACCGTCGCACGGCAAAGGCGGCAAAAGGCGGTCCGGCGGGTCAACTTCAAAAGCATCCCGCAGACTCTTTCCGGTCTCCATCAGATTTCAGAACCTTCATGACTGGGGAATGGAGATCCGGGGGGACCACTGACCAGAGTTGGTCTGCATGGTCAACTTGGTGAACTGACACCGAATCTCATTCCGAAAGGATACAAATAACGCGGCCGCGGTGTCCGCTGAAGATCCGGTGGACGGCGTTTCTTCTGTCATTCCTCTAAGCATTCCTGATCACTTACTCTGTGTAGCTGTACTTAGACCAGAATACATCCTGCCAGTGAGTGCCTTACTGCCTCCTGAGCATTGACCCCCTCAGTTAGTTGAGTCAATTGCATCTGACGCACAGATACTCGACTCGCAGTCTCTCGGTCGAGTCGTCGGAGGATGTTTATAGGTGCTCGCATTGTCTTTGACCCGGACAGTAGAGACTATCTCACGCAGTTCTCACTTCCGCACACGGTAAGATAATGATCCTGTAGCAAGCTATCTGAGCTCTGGCCTCTGGCCTACGTCTACCGTCTCGTCCACGTAGTGTCCATACTCTAGAGAGGTACCTCGATAACAAAATAACAATCCCACAGCCACAAATTTCAAATAACCCCCGCCAAAAGCACCATCGGACATCTTCCCGAACTCAGAAGCGGCAATCCGAAGTTGTATCGATCCACGAGTGATCGAGAATAATTACTTCAAAAGGAGACTTGGCTTCGGCTTACCCCACGTTTTCCTGTGCTGACGTCGGCGGTAACCCGATGCCCAGCTGTCAGGTCGATTCAGGTGGCTAGTCCTAGATCGACATACAGAGCATCAATGATATCAAGGATGGCATCCTTTGTGACTGATAACAATGACTAAACTCAGCACTATCAATATGGTACCCCACACTTGGATCACTTGAAGCTGGGGTGCTAAGAGAAATAAGGCGAGCTAAGGTATCTTCTTCATGAAATGGTCTACAGAGACAGACAGCTGATCTTAATGGTAATAGTGTATCAGTGTTTGCCAGACAGAATACTCGGTAAGAACGAGCCATGTCCTGACTTAAGTCAAGCTACCTTTCGATTGAGTCCCAGCACCCTGATGGGACCGCTATTGAGATTGATCTACCCCAAGGACCTCTTAGAGAATCTTGAATGCATGGTAGGAGATCAGCATAGCCCGTAATCAAATCAAAAGAGACTATAACAATGCCCAATTTGGAATATATGTACTATATGTGTACATTTTTACATGCAATATCATCATACGACAGGACGATGCCACCCTAATAACATCTCCGTTAATGATATGTGCCAGCAGCACGGATTCAATATGGCTAGTCCTAGTTACCCTAACCTAATCAATAATACAATCGCACGACTCCGGTATGCCTAGCACGAATGATAATCTATTCTAGCTTCTGCTCTGGATCGGAGCAGTCACTGAATTCTAGCAAGCCCAGAACTCGCACAGACTCAGAAATGTTAAAGGGATCATAGTAACTCATTCATTCATTTATAACGCAAGTCAACTCAGACCATACAACGTCCAACAGGATATCTCTGAAAGGGCAACTTTCATAACACGAAGAAAGCAAAAGAAAAAATCAGGACCGTACTGTGCTCATGGGGAATATCAGAGAACAAACAAGGACACGAGGAAGGAGGGGAAAATAAAACTAATGATAAGGCAGAAAACACAGCATCAAAACCACGACTTCTAGACACCACCACGTCCCATCCGTTCTATGGAACCCATAATACCGCCAACACCGCGACCTGGAGTAAAGACGGCAATGCCCGACTTGCCTCCGCTATGGCCTCTGAGATGCCGGCCCGCTGGTGCGCCAATCCTAGGGATCCTCTTCTCCCCGCTGCCAGAACCTGTGCTAGGAGGCCGGATACCACTGGAGCCGCTGCGGCCGATACTTTTTCTGAACTCTTCTGTTGACTCTACCGTGGCGGGCTCTGGCTCTGGTGTTTCATACTCCGCACTCACAATGGGAGACTCGGGGGCGCCGGACGGCTGTGGCGCGTTCTGCTGAATTGCCAGCCATTCATCCACAGCGGCGACGAGCTCTCCCTTTTCTGCTCTCTCTACCTTCAACTCGGCATGCAACCGTTCGTTGTCCTGCTTGAGGGTTGCCATCTCTTGCTGCAGACCCTTGATTTGGGCCTCCAAAACGTGTTTCTCTGCCTCGTGCTCGTCATTCTGATGGGCCACGATGCTAGCATCAGGGCGGGAAGTCCCCGACAAAGCAGCATCGCGCTCGTTTTTCAGCCGCTCATTCTCCTCGCTGACAGCTTTGCATTTGTTCTCGGCTTCCCGCACGCGCTTCTCCCAGCGGGCTTCGTAGCTCTTCTTCAAAGCAGCAACCTTGGTTTCATGTTTGCTTTTGTACAAGGTGTGAAGCTCACGCGCAACCTTTTCGACGGCATCTTGTACTTCCCTTGCGGTCTCCTCGGCAGTGGTCGTGCACTGTGCACTCCCGTGGTCGCAAGTATCACTAGGAGCTGACTTACGCGCAGCCGATAGCTGGCTCTCCAACTCGACCATGCGCCTTTCCAGATGTTCCCGGCCTTTCTCCGCCTCTTCGACCTTGCTCATAAGCCGCTCCTTTTCCCGCTCACCCTCAACAATATCTGCCCTGACAGTTCGCAAGACGTCTTCCATCTCTTGACCGCGCCGCTGCCATTCGGCTTGCTCAATTTCAAGAGCCTCTTTTGCCGCAGCTTCGTTACGGACTTCCTCTAGAGCTTCTCCAACCCGCCGTTCAGCATCCGCAACAGCATTCTTCAGGCTGGAGACTTCCGCCTCTTTCCCGCTCAGCGTTGCTTTGAGTGAGGATATCTCAGAGAGGAACCCGGATTTCAAAGATTCCAACTCCCGGGGGGTGACGGTCGGTATAGACCTAGGCGTCGGAATCGCAGGAATGTCAAAGTCGAGCAGTGAGACCTTTGAAGGGGATCGAATGGATTCTCGAAGAGTCCTCAACGGCGAACGTCGTGAGGGCGAATATCGCTCCTTCTGTATACTATAGCGTTGACGTGGAAAGAAGTTTGTCTGATCTGTTAGGTCAAGCAAGTTTGGCGTTTCGCTTGCGTTTCCCGTTTCCCTGCGTTCTCGCCTCTTGGGAGTGGGAGAAGCGATGGGAGTGCCGATGTCGATGAGTGCGGATTGCCTTTGTGATCTCCTGGAAACATCAGGGGTAGCTGGTGCAGGGCTTCGGGATTGATTTTCGTCCGTTCTTCCCGGGCTGCTGGGTAATAGTCGAGCTGCCTTGAATGGCGAGTCCCCTCGCAGTTTAGCGAACGATGTCATGTCTGCGTTAGGAACGGCGGAGAAAGTACTGAAACATGTGTCATCCATGGGATCATGAGTGTCGTCATTCATAGCATCATCCAAGTTCTCCTTTTCGGAGAAAGAATCATCGTAGTCATTATGTTCGTCAAGGACAGTGCTCATTCCCTCATTGCACTTTTCCTCTACCGTGCTATTGGCAATTTCGGGTGTAGTTGCTCCTGTGATCTCTCTTTCATGCATTTGGGGCCCCTCATCGGCGTAGACTTGAATGTCCGGTATGTCCCGTTGGCTCAGTCCCTTTTTGCTTCTATCACTAGATCTTTCCATCGCATCCTCGTCTTCTGGACAATGACTGTAGGAGCGCTTTCTGGGAGTCATGGAGCACTCGCTTAGTCCACCCGACACCTGTCGGTTCCCGAGCATCCGAAAGTCAACTGTAGCGTCTCGACCATCGTACTGAAACGGCGAGCTGGGCTGTTCGTCGACAGATTCAGGAACTTCGACATCCAGAATGGGATCCTGCGTGCGATACGTAGGTGAATAGCGCCCACTTTGGGGGGTATTTGTATTCGCGCCGTCGATCGTTTTCTTCGGACTCGGAAAGATATTCTCGGATTCGCTCTCATTCACCAAAGACTCATCTGCCACAGTCATCTCGACTTCCAATCCATTAAAGCCCGTCGAAAAGGCTCGCGAATTCTGGCGCGAGGTCGTCAACGGAGACAGAGGTTTGGACATGACAATCGTGAATGGGTTTTCGTTAAGTGAAGAGCAAGGGGGTTGACATATGAATTGTATGTGTTCAAACAATGCTTGTAGGCCCTAGAAACATCGACTCAAGGTGAGTGATAATGATATGCACAGCAACGGTTAATGTCTGACTCGAGCAGTGCAAGGACAGTTAGTGATGTGGTTTATTATTATTTTCGGCTCGTTGCCAGGATGATGCTGTAAACAAAGCTATTCCTGATGGGATTTAGCACAGTGGCTAAGCGGTGTAACATGGCAATTCCGTGTTCTGCTCTTACCGCCTTTTGTAGTACAAAATGAGAGATAAAACGGCCTCTATCAGTGTGGATAAGCCTGCCAAGGACTATGGAGATATTGCCTACGCCTTGATGTGAATTGGAACAGTGATAACTCTCTAGAATCTGCAATATTTATTCTGATATTTGATGCTACAGGAGAAAACTGAAATCTTAATCTAGTGATCCGTGACCACTGACACCGTACACCAAAACGCCATTTTTGTCGCTAATCATGAAAGGTGAAAGGAAGCCCCCTAGCAGTGGTATCACCCATAGATAGTATCTCTAATCTATGTCAAAAAAGAATAATGGGGGGATTGGGACGTACCCGCACCGTCTGCATCAGCATCGGTGTCCGTCACGATGATATGGATGGTCTCCTTTTGAGATCGAGACTCATCTGGAACGTAATGATAATGGCAAGGCATAGCCGGCCGAATTGTGGCGGAGGTATGCTTCTTGTGCTGCATGAAACATAGCTGCACAGCACCCACGACAGCAACTAAAGCGCTTCCCCACCATGCGATAGCAGTGAAATTCATATCAGCACCGGTGCTGTACAGGAAACCAGCAATAGGGGGAGCAATAGTCCTAGCGACGGCACCGGCAGAAGCAGCTAGCCCATTGATCTTTCCCATGACCGATTCCGAAGGGCTTGCTTGCTTAATGAGAATCAGCAGCACAGGGTAATCGATTATCGAAAGTATGTTGCGAATGATGAGGCATATATAAATGCCGAAGATGATGGAGTTTTGCGGTACAAACATGAGGAATGGAACGATGAAGTAGGCGATAGGATGCAGCACAGTCACCACCACAAATAGTCTCCAGACCCCCAGTAACTGAGCTAGAATGGGAAAAATGCAACTCTGAATAATGAGCGCGATGATGCCATCGGAAGACATAATCAGGCCGACTGTCCGTGTAGAAAGGCCGAGTCCGCCAGGGAAAATAAGCGGCCCGTTACTGAGGCCCGAAACGTTCCTGCCATTCTTGTCCTGCAAGAAAATAGGCAAGAGATGATCGTACGTCATGGAGTGGTAAGTAAATATGGATAACGCAATGATGAGCGAGACAACCCGATATGTGAAAACGGGTTGCTTTTGCGTCTTGAATTTTGAACCGTCGGCATTCACAAACCAATCTTCATCTGCCTGCAAGCGAACTTGGTTGAAGGTACCATATGATTCCGCGCGTAGATCTACACCTGCATTGGCTGTCGCTCCTGCGGTGGCCAGGAGAGGACTCTCGGCAGACGTATGATCGAGGTCTCCGGAAGCATTCTTGTGCTGCAGACCAGGATGGGTCTCGTACAAGAATAACCAGCTGCCAATCATGCTGAGAAGGAGTAGGATGGAGCAGACCAAATTTGGCAACAGGTAGGGAAATTTGCCGAAAAGACCGTTGGCGGAGAACAGAGATGGATAGCTTTCGGCGGGCTTCGCAAGCAAACCTCCAATCGCGGGACCGATAATAGTTCCAATTGACCAGACAAATGGCATGACGGCGTAGGCTCGAGCTATAACAGTCACCATGAGCTATTACTCCTGCTCCAATTGTAGGGCATCTTCAAACATTTCACTTACGTTCATGTTCTGGTCGCTTGACTAGTTCCCCAACCATTGTCTGGATGACTCCGATATTCCCGTTCAGTAGACCACCAAGAGCGCGACCTAAGAGCGCCACCCAGAAATTTGGGGCGAATCCCACAAGGAGAAGGGATAGGATGGTGCCGAAGCAACCGGACAGAAGAACCGGCTTACGACCGATACGGTCCGAAAGTCCTCCCCAGAACATACCGGTGAGGGCTTCGGCAAGAGAAAAGGCGGACACGAGGATCCCGGCATAGAAGGAAGCATCTGTGCGATTTGCTACTCGAAAATCCTTCACCATAACCCAGGAGTATGGGAATATGGACGTCAGAGCGATGGGCTCTGCGACACGGCATATTGCTGTTGCCACGAGAACGTAAGTATGTAGTGCGATAGATGACAGGTGAATCACATACCGAGCAGGAATAGCTGAGTAGTAGGAAATGCATCGTCGGAGGTGGTTTGTCTTGTCTGGCGTGTTAATACCATATCTCCAGAAAATTCTTAAATTCTTACGGCAAGCCCCCCAACACTATGGCGAGTCTCCCAGGTGATGTTTCTCTTTTTTAATGTCGGAATCCAGAAAACCCAGCCGCAGGAATTATGGTATGCCTTACGGCTTCGCAGTTATTGGGTTAATTTTCCTCGTTTTCGCTCTCTATCCTTTTCCTTGTAAAGCCGAATCTAGTAAGGCGTCAAGGTTGTGAGACGAGTGAAATATGTGAAATGAGAATCCTCAATTGAACTTGGGTTTAGGAGGATGGTCGGGGGAGGAAGAGGAAGAGAAAAGTTTGAAAGCGGGGAATGACCGCCACCGCCTTGATATGAAGGGGGAAGCCCCCGCCGGAAGGGAAAATACTGGAACCACAACCAGGTTTCTTGGTGCGCGGATCTTATTCCTGCTTCCAGGCATTTATTCCAAAGCAGATAAGATACCTCTTCAACCCATAATACAGCCTTATAACGACAAGGGTACGGCTCTATTTCACCATGGGCTAGAACATGTGCACACATCCCTTGATAGAAATATGATGTGGAAAATGGATTTGCCATCCTCTCTTGTTCAGCTGAAATACTTTCCCATGCAGCCAGTCAAGCACATCTGCCTCCTAAAATCAGATTGACTGTACAAAAGACGAGTGCTTTAACTGCAGTATACCATGGTATGGAGGTGGCAATCGGTAGTCCGCAGATCTTTTAACCCATGATATGTGGAACTCGCATATATGGTGGCAAAAATTGAATATCATAGGGCAATCTGACAGTCAAGAACTTGACTCTATAGAAGTCCACCTTGTCAGATGAGATCTTATGCAACTCTACCTCTCTACCTCTCTAGCTTGTCAGTGGAAATGTCACTTGCCAGCACTAATGTTACACTAGGACCATTGTGCATTAGACTACAGCTTACAACAGACCGGTATTTTGTTAGCGGCTGCTTTTCTAGGGGTTTCTGCTTCAATAGCCAATCAAGCTGAACTTGCAGAATGTTCACACCATGGTACGTACCCCTGCACTCTATTGTAACCACCTATATGTATATAGTACCTTCCTCGAAAGTGAGCAGATGTCTGATGTGGACAACCAATCATGTCGCTATGGCCCAACTGGTTACATGTTGACTTATGCAGATGTCTGCCTCTCTCTCCCATGTTTCTTCAGCAATGTTCTTCTCAAATGCCAACTGAATACTATACAGAGATGCGTGACTGCTTCATAATAGAGCTCTCAGTCCTGTGATCCACATGATCGGCAGCAGTTCCGGTCCCCAAGGCTGTCGAGATGTAAATCCTGGATTTATTACATTAGTTGAATCTCCATATGAACTTCTGTCGTCCCCTTGATTAGCACATACAACCATAGGGTGTGGAAAACAGGGCTTCCCGTCCGCTCAGCCGTACTTAAGCCACACGCCGGCCGGTTAGTAGTTGGGTGGGTGACCACCAGCGTCCCGGCTGTTGTATGTTTTTTTGTATATTTTTGATTTGTTGGGTTTAGTGTCCTTGCCGCCCTGTCTTCAGCCCCTTCAGTGTCTTCGCCTGAAGCTCACCTGAAGCCGCCTACCCCTCTAAATTTCACCCATTTCGCCCCTTATATCTCAATAACCACCAGATATTTTAAATCAATATTTCATATTTAGATAGACTAGATACTAGGCTATCTAGTGATATTAATATTTCTAGAGAAATCCTAGGAATTAGTGATTTCTATTTAAAATGGATTGGGCGGTTTCACCTAACCCGCAAAAACCGCAGAAATCAAAACCAACGGTTTTCACCGAACCCGAATCGGGCCTGGGGTAGGGAACTCGAACCCGAAGCGATTCCCTAGGCTAGGCCCTGAGCCCGACCCACTGCGGGTTCGGCGAGGGTTGGATTCGATTTTTGCGGTTCGGTTATGATGTTAAATATCTCTGCAGCATGGCAAATGCTTGAAATTTCATTCTTTTCAAAGCAGATATTACTAGTTAAATCCTTCCCTCTTGCTCCACCAATTTTCCAGGGGTTTGACGCGGTTTTAATGGCATTTTGGTTGATTTGGATAGCTTCAGGATTCAAACGCGTTGAAATTCGATGAGGGTGGCCGGCTCACCCAGGAATTACGTTATTCTAAAGTAGAAGACCTATATTTCTAATAATAATAGAGGAGATAATAATAATAGAGATAAGGGAGAGGGGCATAGAGTATTAGTTTATAACTAATTAATAACTAGTTTAAGAGAAAAAAATATAAATAAGGGGGGTGGGTAGTAAGAGAGATATATAAGAAGGTAAGTTATAGTATTAAGGTTAGTTAACCTTTATAGTGGAGATATGTCATAAGATCAGGGTTATCTCATTCACTATTTTACCTCAGCTACATTCACCCGAACTCCTCCGAAGGGTGGTGTCACCTGTAACCTGAATCCAGGCGTATCCCGTATGTACCCCTATTCTAAGGAAAAAGCAAGGTTCTAATGTGTGACTGAATGCTTAAGCGGTTTCAGGTTGTCGGTGTAGGGTCGGCACCGGCTTACAGTATACGAGTGTAAATAGTATCTGCATCCCTGCGGATAGAGGTTATATAGTATCGCTGACAGTCCTGCAAGTATCGCTGCTGAACTTAGTCCTTGGCGAACTTCCTTGTCAATTCCACTAGGAGAAGATAGAAATAGTCCCCACCTCGTCACTTTCAAATCCCTGGGCCTGGTAAGATAAGATTACGTGCCAAGGACAGAATGTCAAACTTTGAAGAGGTCCGCACGGACGACTACCCCCAGCTCAGTCGTCCATTTGAGTCGATGAAACCAGACTACGACGTCGTGGTTGTCGGATCTGGTTATGGAGCTGGCGTTGCGGCAAGCCGAATGGCTCGGGCTGGGAAGAGTATCGCAGTGCTAGAGCTGGGCTGGGAAAGAAGATGTATGCATGTTCACCTACATTGCTTTCCCGTTCGGATGACCTATCACTATTAGTTCGCGCTAACTCCTCGCAGCCGGTTCTTTTCCTCATACTCTCTTCCAGTGCTTGGGGGATATGAACATTTCTGGAACCTCTGCGAAGAATTCCAATGTTTCAAGATGGCTCTCGTCTGCAAAACCGACGCGGCTCTTCCAACTGGTGCTCGGCGATGGCCAGCATGCTTTCGTTGCTCATGGTAGTTTAGACCCTGCTTGTCACATATCTCAAGTTGATTTTGACTGGAATATAGGACTCGGAGGATGTTCACTCATCAATGCCGGAGTCTTCCTTGAAGCCGACGAAAGAACACTACAAATGAGTCCATGGCCGCCAGAAATCAGAAAACACCCTTCAGCGCTCCGAACCTGTGAGTCTCCTTCCAGCAAATACCGCGCAATGTGCCCAGTAACCGGTTCGACCAGACTACTCACGCGCGGCAACTATGCTGCAACCCTCCGCATATCCAGAGGATCATCCACGCCTGAACAAGTTAGAGCATCTTCGAGAGCAGTCAAGATGGCTGGGCAAAGGACAGAGTTTCTATCGAGTGCCGCTAACTACGTTCTTTCACGGCGGCCGCAACAACGCGGGCGTTGCGATGCAGGCAAATAGCGGATCCGGTCACGAGTGCACCGGTCTTAACGATGGGTCGAAAAACTCGGTGGCCACTACCTATCTTGCGGATGCATGGAACTGGGGCGCGGAGATCTTTTGCGGATGTGAGGTGCGATTTGTAGAAAAGGCACCCGGAAAGGGTTACATTGTATACTTTGCCTGGCACGGAAGCGGGAGGTCGGTGTTCAACGAGGATTTCAAGGAGCAGCTTTTCTGGGTTAAAGCCGTAAGCTATAGTCTTGCTGATCCGTCAGGCTCTATACTACGGGACTGACTCTCAAATGTTCCAGAATGAACTATGCTTCCTTGCAGCAGGTGCTTTAGGCACTACTGAAATTCTGCTCCGCTCGAAGGAGCGCGGCATGCAGATGTCTCCGCTAGTTGGAAGGAATCTATCCGGCAATGGAGACCTCTTGATGTTCGGTGAGTCTCCGCTAATCAAGCACATGTGCGTGTCTGATACTAGTAGGCTACAACAGCAGCGCCAATATCAATGGAATTGCTCAATCGTCAAGCGCTCGAAGCCGGCCCGGGCCAACAATCACCGGCGCGATCGATAACCGAGCGTCGCATAACCCTCTCGCTGGATATATCATCCAAGATGGCTGCATCCCTGAACCGTTAAATCCCATTATCCAGATCATGTTCATCCTGCAGACTATCGGGAAGCATTCACTTCAGCTTGGGAAGACCATCGCCGCGCTGAAATCTCTCCTCCTAGGCCCGTATGCCCATGGCGGGGCTATCCAGCGCACCTCAACGTATCTTGTCATGTCGCACGATAGCAATGAGATAACCTTGACCTTGAAAAACGGTCAGCTGTACCTGCGAGCACCCGCAGAAGGCAGATCTGCCCACTTCAAGTGGATCAAGGCCATACTGAGTGAAGTGTTGGGCCGCTCAGAAGCAAATATCGGGTTTTCGTACTTCTATGGTAACGCCTCACTGCACTCTTCACGGACGGGGCTAATCGATTATAGGCCGCCATCAAGAGGAAATTACGGTTCATCTGCTTGGGGGAGCCAACATGAGTCGCGACGGCACAGGAAGGGAAGGTGTAACTAATCACCTTGGACAGGTCTTTACTGGACATGGAAGCGAGGTACATGAGGGTCTACTATGCTGCGATGCTTCGATTATCCCGACTGCGTTGGGTACGTTATACAAGTTTGATGGGCTGGCTCGTGCTGATAGGCTAGGTGTTAACCCCCTCGCAACGATATCTGCTCTTGCAGAGCGATCTCTCAGCTTGATCACCGAGAACTCTGGATTATCGATTGACCTGGAGACTAAAAATGGTAGTCTGGATGCTTGCAGCAAGCCAAAAGTATCACGTTCCGACCATCAGCTGAATAATGTGAATGGCAGCAACGAAACATCACAACCTATCGGATGGCAGTTTACGGAGCTTCTACGGGGCCATATTTCTGTTGAGCCAAACATTAAGAGCTTTGCACTTTCCGAAACGGCAGGGAAGGGCTCATCCTGTGCGTTGCAAATGTTTCTTACGGTGGAAATCTGCAAGAGGTCAAAGGGTAAGCGACCCGATACCACAAAGAAGGAGTGCTTACGTTCTCAGATATTCGAGGATCGCGGTACGAAGGCATTTGCACTGGCACAGTGTCCTGCTTCGCATTGTCTAGAGCCACCCTCAAAGTTCTGAGTGGCACGGTGGACTTTTTCACACAAGTGGAAGCGAGCGCAGAGTTGACAACTATTTCATACCACCTGCAGCTCATCTCGGTAGAGGGCACGCAGTATCGCCTGGAGGGACGCAAAGACATCGACTCGAACATAGCCTTTTCGATCAGAAAGACTTGGGAAGCCACAACTACGGTGAATGTTAGTATCGCTCGACTGGACGGGACGAAGGTTGGAGCCGGTGCGCTTCACATCTCATTGCCTCACTTCCAAAAGCAGATGAGGACGTTTCGGATGACGAAAGATTTCAACGTTGGTCTTCTCCTATCTCTGATGGCCTTCTTGATCTCTTTTACGTACCATCTCAGCATGTTCTTCTTCCGTCCCTTCGTGCCAGTGCGGTTCCCCCACACCGGATATACCTCCGATTCGAAAACCCTTCCCTCAAGCTCCTGCAAAGTCATTGCGAGCGATGGCGTACAGACGCTGCTTGAAATATACGACCCGCTCTCTCCGCTGGACCCCCTGCATCCGGACTCAAAGCACCCACCAGTCCTGTTTCTCCCCGGAGTCACAGGCATAGGCGCCATCCATAGCGTGTACGCGCTGCCATTCCTGAGCCGCAACATGGTCGACTATTTCACAGCGCGCGGGCATCGCTGCTACGCACTTGTTCCCCGCTGGGGCTGTGACGCAGCCACGGCAGAGGAGTCCACCGTGTTCGACTGCCGACTTGACGTGGCCGCCGCATTAGAGCACATTAACACCAGAGAACAGCAAAAACCCTATGTCATGGCCCATTGTCAAGGATCCGTGGCCCTCGGCATGGGATTGCTGGACGGGACTATCGCAAGCAGCCAAGTCCTCGGCATCACTGCGAACTCCGTGTTCATGAACCAGGTCTTCGGCTACTGGAACTCCCTGAAAGGACGGACCACTCTGCTGATCCGTCTCTACGAGCTGCTTGCGGGGACCTTCTTCCCGGTTGCGAGCAGCGATAGAGACAGCGCTTTTCAAAGACTGCTGGACGCGCTCCTGCGCTTCTATCCGTTTGCACATCGACGGGATGTCTGTACTTCCACAGCCTGCCGCCGCACGTCGTTTGCGTTCGGTTTGCTCTGGAACCATGATAATCTTGATGTGCATCTCCATGAAAACGTCCATGAGTTCTTCGCGGGCACCCATACCAAATTGCTGAAACATGTCGTGCGCATGGGAACCCGGGGCTTCTGCTTGGATAATCAGCTACGTCCCCTTCTGACGGCCGATAATGTTCAGAGGCTACAAGGCGTACCGATTCTGTTTATCTCGGGCACGGAGAACGAGGTCTTCAATCCGGAGTCGACGCTGAGGGACTATGAGTTGTTACGGCGCCGATTTGGCGAGCGGCTCTATCGCCGGTTTTTGGCGGAGGGGTACGGGCATCTTGATCCTATTGTTGGAAAGGCTGCTGCGGATGATGTGTATTGGAGGGTTGGTGAACATCTCGGATGGTGTGTTAAGAATGTCGTCTTGACAAAGGTTTAAGATTTTCTTGGTCATGGTACACTTGGGCGAGTGTTAATTTCTTGATTTCTGTAGAGCAAGTCCTGCACATAGGGCATTCCATAGTGAGCTCCAAAATACCCAGAGTTGGTATATATCGCCCGTTATTGTATTGTATTTAGATATCTAGATACCTGCCTAGCTACTGTATGTACAAAATACCTAAACTATGCACGTGTCTATGCGTGGACAGCTTTCCCCTTTCTGTCTCTCTTTTTCTCACTATTGCGACGAGAATTGATTTAAGGATTGAATTAAGAATATCTGCCATTGGTTACGTAGCGAATGGATCCCATCTATTCCCATCCAAATACGGCATTTAGCAAGTAGTACTCCATAGCCCGAAGCCTGTGAAAATACCATCGATCACCACTGAACCCCTGCCCGTCGCCCAACTCGGCAATACAGCCACGGACTCTACTAACCAGCTCCAGAAGTTAGTCCTTTAATCAGTCTTATCAAGACTCCTCTTCTTCCCTTAAGGGGGTGAGTAGCAGTGTATATTATTCAGGTGATATTCTAACTTAGCAAGACTGCTCAGCTTAACAAGACAGGCTAGATAATAGTAATGAAATTCACTAGATAATACTTCATAGTTTAGATAAGATTATATGATCTCTCGTGCATGCACTCTTTAGAAACAAAGTGAAACCTGATATGTCACTTTCACTACCTATCAAGAGAAAGACGATGACTCTTTCAGTAAGTAGAACAGTTGAAGCTTCTGCAGATCATTACTGATGAGCTAACACTGTGTGATCAGACTGAGTCACCGAAATCCCTGAGCCTTGAATCCATGACTTATGCGCTTTGTACTCCTCGGTGTGGAAGGAACTTAATCCCCAGGCTATAATTACAAATGCACCAACCACCGAGAGAGCAGTCAGGCTCGCCAGAACAATGGGAGGTCGTGAAGATGGAATGCAGGTACTTGTAACGGGGAGCTTATACATGGTTGGCGGAGTACTCAGATTCATGAGACCATCGTCGCATTAAGGTAGGCGTTAATGTACTAGTGTTCAGTCGATAAGTCGATTTGACCTTTACCGTTGAGCTTTTAAGCCAATTAACCTGCTGCGAGGGGAAACCCCTTTGGTCTGCGTCCGGAGGGTAATGTCTAATGATCCTCAACCTGTACAACTAACGGATTGTTCCTATTTGTCAGCGGATCCAAATCGACACCAGGTCTTGTAGGTCTTATATTCCGTCGGTGAGCACATGAGCAACCCTAAGCCTCTGCTATTGAAGCGCACTGCGCAAGTTGCGTGAGAGGATGCCGGAAACAGCGTAGCAGAATGAAGTTTTCATAGAGGGTATCGCGAAACCAAGCCAAGTAATAAAGAAGTTGAACTGATGTATCGATCAACGGACAATCATCCTGGTATTGATTGCTAACGTTCAGCGTTCTCAGAAACTGGAATATACGATCGTCTTTCTCGTGCTGCCTGAACATATCAAGTTAGTCCGCTGTTCTGAAGAAGCTCGTCCCTGACCACCCCATACCTCAAGCCACTTTTCTACCCACGGCTTGCAAGCTGCCCAGGTCAGGAGACCGCTGGTGGCGATGATGAAGATGAAGACTATAGCCTCGTCCTTCCTGGAATCTCGCTCTGATTGCCACAAAGTCAGCCGATATAGCTCCAGAGAATATGGGATAGCCTGTGTCAAGATTACTTCGACCAGGCAGTGGAGGGCTAAACCATACGGAAACAGGTTGTGAAGACATCGTCTTCCTTTGCGCCTTTACACATCGGTAGATTATAATCCAGGCAGAACTTGCGATTGCAATCATTGCAACTCAGAGCGCGATATTTGTTGACTCTTTTCTCGTGAGACGTAGCATTGTCATCGCGAAGGTCAAAGGAATTTAGAGGCGGTGTCGATTCGGGATTCGGAGAGTCCAGGGGTATAATCGTGCTATTTGTAAAGCAGGTACATTTGCAGAATGATGCTGGCGCTAGTCATCAAATAGGGATTGTCAGTGGACAGCCACCGAAGGTCAGATAGCGATGGGAGGGTCGAACTCACTGGAAGCTAATGTGAAGGATGTACAGGACAGAAGCGCTATGACCATGAAGAGAAGATGGAGACTGCTACTCCGGGGTGACATGACGTAGATATAACTTAATAAGGAAGAAGAATATAATCTTTAATTCAGCAGCGATATTTCCGTGTAGTAGTCATTTTTGGTGTACTGTTTATACTGCACGATACGACGTACACGGCGACATTGCCGATGATAGCTTTCCCCCAGACACTTGAAGTCATGTGACTTGCCGTACTTGTTGCAAGCTACTCCGTACTATATTTGCGGAATGGGTAGAAGTCTCTATTTTATACGCCAAAATATATGATCTGACATCGACGGAACCACGAACCATCTGATCAGGATTTTCCCTTCATTCCCTTTCTGCGGTTCTCCCGTTGTCTTTGTTCCTTGGCAGCATCGCGCCGGCGCTTCTTCCAGGCACGGTTGTTATCTCCACGATTCTCCCAAAACCATTTGGTAAATTCCGAATCGTCTTTCAACCCTGCCTTAGTTTCAGACCTAGCAATGGGAGTGTCTGTGTATTCCTCAGTCACTTCCATGGCATTAGAATCATCATTGTTCCAATCGAATTTTCGGTTGATCAAGGCTGTGTCTGGTGTTGGAGCAGCACTTCGTAATTCCCGACTTAGTAGATCCTTCTTTGTGAAGGGCGTCTGTGGCTCCTTATTCTGCTCTTCCTCTTCTTCAGATTCGATGTCATCCCGTCCGAAGAAGCTGAATTGGGTGATAGTTTCCGGGGCGGGTTTGCTATCTGAAGATTCGGCAGCAGACCGCTTGAAAAGGGCTTCTAAGGGGTGCACCTCCTTGGAATCCGTTCCATGAGTGGTTTGCGCAGAGGGCGCAGAACTACCAGATACTAGCTCAGGCTCGTCAGTCTTCGGAGGCGAAGACACATTTTCCTTTACCGGCAATGTATGTAATTGTTGCTGTTCGTCTTGGCCGAAAGACGCGCTTGATTCAGAAGATGCAGACGACATGCTGTCTTCGCTGTCTGAGTCTGTGCTGCTGTCACCAGATGACGTCGTCCCACTAGAAGATGTCCAATCCTCTGACTCATCTGCCGAGTCAATTCTGTCATCCTTGGATTTCTCAAGATGCGTCTCCTGCGCCGTCGGAGGAGATTTCACCGACTTTCGCTTCTCTTTAGCCCCGGCGACTTGCCCCGGCCGATATTGGTCTTTTCTCAAACGGTCACTAATCGTCTCCTTGAGGTTTCCTGCATGGTCTATCCAACCTTTGCCTTCCTCAAACGCAGATGTAGGTGCTGCTCCATCTCCTTCCGACCGTAAGAAGCTCGGCTGGGTGATAGTTGTAGCGAACTCATGGACAACGGATTCCAGGGGAGCTTTCTTTTTCTTCTTTGCCTGCTTTTCCTGCTTCCCGTCCGGAGACGCAGATCGGTTCTTGGGTATTTTGGTTCGGAAGAGGCACTCTGATTTCTCAGTATACTTCGATTTTGCTTGGGGCTTTGCCTTTTTGTCGTCCTTTCCCTTCTTCATCTTTTCATCCTTACGCCTCTCTTTCTTAGCATTGGTCGACTCTGTCCACCCTCTTTTTACTTGACGGCCGGACGGCAGCTCGTATCCATCGAGAACGTTGTCATGGGCCTTGCGCTTTTTGGATACTTTGTCGGACGTAGACTTTGTGGTGGACGTGACAGTGTCGGCTTCAACTTCCACTTCTTGTCGTTTCGGTGACCGTGCAGTCTCGACTCTAAACTTTCTTCCTTTCAAAATTGAACCATTGAGTTTCTTTTTGATCTTATCCGCCTCCATTGTCGGCAGTGTCACGTAGCCGTAATTGTTCTCAGGAAATGTTGGAATGCTATGGAAAGAGATATCTGTTGCGGACGGTCGGACCGAAGACGGTAGTACAGAAGGTAAGAGATCCGGAGTGAAAGGAGTGATGTGTAGGCGCGTGGTCTCCGATGCTGTGGTAGTCATTTGCTGTATCCAGAGATCCTGTGTATCTTTGTAGCGACCGATGAGTTGGAACATATACTAGAAATTTCAAGAGAGGTGCATCTGATTGGATCATGCAAGCGAGGGTCTCTGAAATGAACACGACGACGACAGAATCAGTGACATTTGAACTGGCTCTCCTAAAAAATTGAATGCAAATGCGAGCCGCAAAGTAGCTGAGCAGACAAAAAATAATGTTCTTGGCATTGGGATTTTCGACCGCCCAGATCCAGGCGCGGGTGTGGCGCAGCAAGCCAGCTCACTAGCCACATTTGATAATGTCCTGCCACAGGCCAGGTAGATGCGCGGTAGGTACTTGAAGAGGTACCTCCATACATAGGTACACAAGAATGCATGACATCGGACCCGAAGGGTGTTGTCATCATTATCATAGAGCAAGAGAGAAAATTGGAGAGACTAGTACATACTTCGGTAGCCTCAACAGACTGAACTGCAGTATTAAACCTTTGTACCTTGCTTCCTGCTCCGTACCTAAAAGTGCGACTGTGGGCAGCACGGAGTACTTCCGTATAGAGGTACGGAGTATGTGTCCACATTGATGGCAACCCCACTGTCATCGATCTACAGAATAAGGGCGTTTATAAGGGTCTAGCCAGTGTACGGAGTAGCCACAGCCTCTTTGACGGAATGGATGACTGCATGTTACCTGTCATATTACCAAATTTACAGGCAGAATGTGCCTTTTGCGCTAGTATTGCTGGTAAGGTATGCATGTATGTATGGGCTATTACCTTGCCATTATTGAACTCAAAAGTCATAACTTCAACTATCTTGGGAGCCCGATCCTCCCTCTCCAAATCTTGTCTCTTTCCCAGTCCCTTCCTACTCTTTTGAAAGCTCACGCTGTCAGTATCTTCGAGTATTTCTCTTACTATTGTTTTCAATACTTCTCTCAGTTCCCAAGTTTGATACCAGATCTCCGACTTCTCTCCCTGATCCGGCGTATTCCATCTTCCCGCGGCTAACTCAAAGCCCGCATTCTGATCTCATCGCCGCACTGAGTAGCCACATCTGTCGCTCACATGGCCACATCGGGTTCATTATCATCACATCATTTGCATCCCCGCTCTAGGAACTGAAACCTGCCTTCTTCCGTGCTTCATTTTGCCAGGACTCTTCATCGATACATTTGATAAATTTCCTATTCACCTATAATTGGCCTCGTCGAATTCGAACCGCCTTTGAAGTACGAGTTGGTCGCAGTTCATCCCGAACCATCCTAACAAGCTCGTTCTATATTGCAACCCACCCTCTCGTTTAGGGCAAGGATGGGTAATTCGCAGACTAAAGAATCCCGTCCTCCTCTCATTTCTTCAAATCGCCGAAGTCATCAATGGGGTTCCTCTAGCAGTCACGGGAGATCGCCATACAGCGACCGGCATCATGCGGAAAGTTCCAGATCTCGAGGTAGTAGACCAGACCTATCTATTCTCGGAATCGGTGGGAGCTCCGAGAGAGATGTGGCCACTCTTGAGCATCGGAGAGAGACAAAGCAGGAGCGAGAAGCTCGTCGGCTAGAAAAGGAGCGGGCAGCTCGGGTCAGAGAACGAGAGCGTAGCATGAAGGAAGAGCATGTCGACGGCGGTTATTTGGTTACGCAAGGCGTTTACGTGGGCACTGAGGATTTCAATAAAGCAGTGACTCGGCAACTGATGGTAAATACATCCCCTATAGCGTACTCCTGACCTAAACTGATCTGGTGGCTCAGATTGAGCGGAGACTCGCGCCGTTTTGGAGAGGACTGAACGATTTCTCAGAGTCGTGGACTGAGCATCAATTGATGGCAGCAGCGCGTGGCCTGGAAATACCGCCCCCAGATGAGATTCCCCCGGAGCTGGAATATAAGAACCCACCGAAATTGACTGAAGATGGGAAGGAGTCGAGCATTCAACACTTGATGGTGCCAATTACGTCAAGGTCGCAATCCTACGGGTCGGAAGCCTCGCAATCATCAACCCCAGCGCATTCTCTGCCAACGCCCGTCTCTCCCATAGCTTCCGGTACTTCGACCTCACCGTTGTTTCGAAGCCGGGCGAAAACTTTGGCTTCACTCACCACATCCAAGCTTGGTTCTCAGATCGACTCGACCCCTAGGGAGATACATCTACCTAAAGACCCATTTGTCAATGGGCAGCCAATAGAAGCCTATCTTTATAAAGATGCGACCGAATGTCCGATATGCTTCTTATACTATCCCCCTTACCTTAACCGCACGAGATGTTGCGACCAGCCTATCTGTTCGGAATGCTTCGTTCAAATTAAGCGGCCTGATCCACATCCGCCAGAACACGGGGAAGCGGAACCCAATGCCACCACCACGGAGGGTGACCGTCAGGACAATCAAGACTGCCAACTAGTATCTGAGCCTGCTGCATGTCCATTTTGCGTACAACCCGAATTTGGAGTGACATACACTCCTCCACCGTTCCGCAGAGGGCTCGTTTACGCAACAGATCCTACACTTCGCCCCAACTTTGTTTCACCAGTGTCCTCGACGTCATCTTTAGCTTCGGCCAATGCGCCTCAAGTGACGGGCCGTCGGCGCGCTACCTCGCTGTCTGCTAATGACCCTACGGTTATCACGACAGACAGAGTTCGTCCTGATTGGGCTCAAAAACTAGCGAATGCCCGGGCTCATGCTGCTCGAAGATCCGCCGCAGCGACGGCTCTGCATACCGCTGCATATTTAATGAATTCTAATGCATCGGGGAATGAAAGCAGGAATTTCGGTCTTGGACGCAGAGGCGTGATGCGGAGAGCTGGTCCATCGGAGACCCCGAGTGCCTCAAGCCGCTCAGGCTCCCCAGCTCTACAGGCGCTTGCATTTCTGACCGACAGACGTGCACCGGGACATGAAACGGACTCCGCAGAAGAAGGCGCAGGGAATCTAGCACCGCCGCGTAATAGCTCGAGACGGAACCGTATTGATGATCTCGAAGAGATGATGATGATGGAAGCGATCAGACTGAGCTTGGCTAGCGAGGAAGAGAGGCGCAAAAAGTCCGAGAAAGAGGCCAGGAAAGAAGCAAAGCGGCGAGAGAAGGAAAACAAAAAGGCAGAGAAGGCTGCGCGCAAGCATGGGTTCTACAGCAACAATGCTAGCAGCTCCGCTTTGGACGTTCCCTCGGATGCCCGACTTGGAAGGGTCACCAGCAGCTCCTCCTCGATAACTGGCGAGGATGCATCTCCAGGCAAGGGCAAGGAAGTGGATCGCGCATCGCCATCTGCTGCCGCTGCTTCCTCGCCGTCAAGTACCGAAATCGCCTCTGATTTTATGACCATCAACCCGCACCCAAACGTGGTGGAACAGGGACCAAGCGCGCAGTCTTCGATGGCTCAGCCTTCGCCGCGCGAGCCACCAAAACCATCGCATCTGCGTCAGGTGTCCAGTGCATCCTCATCATTCTCATCACTTGTTGAGTCAACTGGAGAAGATCACAGTGGGGCTTACGATGGCAATGCTTCGTCCACCGAGCCGCTGTTCAACTTCCGCAGCTTAGCTGCTGTTATCGGAGATGAAGACAAAGGCGATGAAACTGCAGAGCATGTGGAAGATACATCATCGAAACCGAGCGCCGAGGGTTCGGCTTCCAGCGCTGCGCCTGTGGCCGATGAGATGCCTGGCCAATCCACTGCGCCTGCTGACCCGATAGCTGTCGGAACTGTCGCAGAGGACCGGGACTGCTTGATGCCCAAGGAACTCGAGACACGGTCGGTGGAGATTACCAGCGCCACGCGAAATGCCGAGGCGACGACTTGAGGAAGTGCTAGAAAGGTTCATCCTAGGATATTTCAGCTCCCCACGGCATTGTCTCATATATGACGAGAGACGCGGCTAAGTGCGAGCCATGCCAGAAGGTTGGAGAACTTACTCCTTGAGCTTTTTCGTTCTTTACCTCATCCGTCGCTCCGTATCTCATTATATTCTCTCAGCGGGTTGACCTCTTTTATATACATGTACAGTGCAGTAGATCTGTCTTTTCCTTTTTATATGATTGTGTTTCTGTACTAGCGCAGATGGGCAGCGAGACTTCATCTAGTTTTATGGCCGCGGCAGTTTTTGTTTTTGACGGGTCTCAAGAGGGATAAATGAGCTTCAATATGAGTTGGAACGAGTCCTTCCTTCCGACAGGGCCGAATCAGATATTTTACAGTCTTTGGTTAGATCATGGAAGCCCGATCGTTGAGAATTGTATCAGAGTCGGTAATTTGACCGATCTTCCGTATGGAGGACGGAGGACAGCTCTCTATTAGGCCAGCCAACTGTTTGTCATAGCCCCGAGTCAGAACGATGCTCAGTCTCTCAGATCAATCATAGAAACCTTTGCCAACAAGCGTATTGTAAGCACTACCTCAGTTAGTCCTACTTAATTTCGGTAGATCAGGAGGCTTAGATCTTTTCATGGATTGATTGTTTCAGATGGTGTTTCGCTCAATGCCATTAGTATGAGGGTGCATAGAGTCACATGCTCTGTATAATCAGAGAAAGACTCAAGTGGTGATCAGAAGGCATTCTTGTTTTTATGGATAATAGAAGGATACATGGTACCTGCATTCCTCCTGCTACTGTTAGTGCCCTGTTATTATCCTCAGTGAGATCCACCGCCCCCACAGCTCCCCTTGGATGTAAAACATGTTTTTGAGATTGAACGTTTGACGGTTTTCCGCCAGGTTATCCACCACTTGATGCGAGTCACCATGTATTAGTCTCTTTACGAGGGATACTGCTATTTCTATGATCAAATATTTGAAGTGGTATTTTCGTCATGTCTACGTAGTCCTACGCAAAACTTGGGCAGTTCGTCGAACTTGTAAAGCCGGCCTTCTGGTCTGCCCCCTTAGCCGCTTAGCGCCTGCATAATCAATCATAAGCTAGTCTATCTACTATTGAATCCTGCCAGAGAGGCGACCGTCACTCTGTACTCCGTAGGTAGGATCAAAAAGATATGATCTATCACCTTTGGTACATACATATCTGTACCTAAAAGAAATGACTACTTTCGGATCTTCATTTGCCCTGAAAGCGGCCCAGTGTCTTTTCTTTCCCTCTCTTTCTACTCCATACGCTGTACTGGATAACGCAAACGGCAGGCTGAGCACACCAATTGGACTTCCAGAATTGGAGCATTTTTAGACTTCAGCTCATCTTAATCTCCGGCGTGTCGCAACTGGCCCTGATTATAGGACTATTTATTACCTCCCACTAACTGAAGTCCCCAAGAGTGGATACGTCCAGTCCATGGTTCTCTGACGGAATACCCGGATTTATCAGGACGAAATCCTGCTTGGTTGGACCATAAGAATGATTGCAAAATACCAAGAACCTACGTAGTCAACTCACCAACTCAGATGATCACGAATGATACTTCGTACTCTTGTTTATTGGTGTCTTTTTGCTTCTTTCTGGGTATCTTAAGAGAAAACTAACCTCTCCATCCACAGGCTCTGCACTGCTGAAGTCTCTGTTTCCTCCAGAATCGGTCAAATGCAAGCAGACCGAAAGTCTTTTCCTGCTCAATTGCTTCAAATCATCCCGAGACTTCTTCAATATCGAAAATATCTCGATTCGGGTGTATTTCTGGGTGGAAGCAAAGCGTGATTTTCATACGACATGGCCGTTCTGCAGAAGGAAAATCGGCCTCGTGGACTGCGAGTTCCGTCGCTTTCCACCTTCAAATCCAAGAAAGCCGTCGACCACGACTCAGCTCCCACTCCCGCTTCTGTCTCTACTGCTTCTTCGGCTGCTGCTCCCGCGCCTCCAGCTCCCGTTGCTCCTCCCCAGTACCCCGTTCGAACCGACTCTGCCCCCGTTCGACCTGCACGACCACAGAATGACAAGGAACTGCCCCCGAACCCACTGCCGTCTTTTCCCGCATCGGCATCCCTAGGACCAGAGGATATCCACCCAGCATTCAGAAACGAAATCTCAGCTGCGCGGCGCCACAACTATGCGCCTCCTGCCAGAGCCCGCGATGAATTGCCAGTCCATATCCCGACTCAACAGACCCCTTCCAGCGAAAACTCAGTACCGCCAGATGCAGGCGATCCATTAGAAGACTTCATCCCGGATCCCGAGCCCGAGCCCGAGCTCGAACCGGAACTGGACGGTGCCAGTGGACGCCTCGACTCTGTGTCGAGTGACGAGAACAATGGGCCTTTCACCCCTCCTGAGATTGAACCGGTCACGGTGCCTCTGAACCGACTGCATTATGCTTGTTTCCAGGAGCACCGGAGCATGATGCCGGCCAACAATGCCTGGTATTCCCTGCCGTGCATGGCCTGCCAGAAATTCGACCGGGAGATGCGCTACAGGTGTGTCTTCTGTTGCTTGCGCATCTGCGCGGACTGTTATCAGAGCTTGCAGAAGGTGCCGAATCGCTCGCTCGCTCGGTTGATGGAGACGATCCCTGCAAATTCTTAACGAGTCGTGGATCAGTTGATGACTCGTAATCCTTATCGTCGACATCGGTATGATTGACAATTTCGGGATTATATATATATTTTTCAATGCTTCATTCGGTCAGTGACCTGCCTGATGTGATGCTATACTCTGGATGCGTTATGACGGGAGTTTTGAGTCTGTTTATATACCTTTTTGGTCTCAGCTAGAGTGGATGATGTTTTCTGTTCTTCGCTATGATACTCAACGGTATGCTGTACAATTCTAAGTTGCTTAGATCTCTGAGAATCTAAATTCTGGCCTCTGATATGAACACATGTCAATCATGATCTTCTTCAGTGAGACCAGGACACCCTTCCATCTCATCAGTTTCGTAGCGATACTTGCACCAAAAACAGTATCGATGTCGTTCACGCAGATATACGACTAATCGGGCTAGCCGTTCACTCGGATCCAGCGCGTTGAACTCATCAAGTTCTGGGTCTTCTTCCTCCAATTCTTGTTCCAGTATTGTAGACGTATCTTGCCCGGAGCCGAGCGCTTCTTTGTCGTCTGGATCTAGCGTAGGATCGTTATACGCCGGTAACCGGGGGTCGGGGAAGAATGACGACGGGAGGGAAGTCTGAAGAGCATGGCGCATTTGTAGAGCTCGCTCCTTGTCCTCACGCTCGCGCACCAAGCCCCTGTACAAGACATTGATCTGGGACGTGGGCTTGACCCTCACCTTGGCGCGTGCCGCGCGCGATTCACCGGCCAAATCTTCCGCTGAGCCCTCATCGCCGGACTGCTCCCTATCCGGGAATTCATCCTCCTTCTCCGTCTGGCTCGCCTCTCCAGTTTCCACGACCCCATCCGCAGCCTCAGTCTCAGCCTCGGCATCTAATCGCTCCGCTACCTTTTGCGCCGCGTACACTTGCGCTTCTGCCCGTCGTGTCTCGCGCTCCTGCCGAACGCGGTCTCTGTAATCGCCTTCTTCTTGCTTAACCTTCTTGAGCGCCTCTTCCGCCTCTTCCCTGAATTTGCGCTTCTTCTCACTGTCCAACCCAATGCCTCCGCGGCCCTCTTTGAACACTAGGTTCAGTGGCTCAGATCGTACCCGTTCCTCTTTGTCGTCATGCAAGGGCGGGCTATCTCTGTGCGAGGGCTTACTATCTCCGGGTGGTGTCTGCGGCTTTCCTAGAGTCTGACCGGGTTTGAAGCCGAGTTTGGCCATCATCTGGAACCCCTTGTTGGAGGGGTCCAGCGTGCTCTTGGACAGGGCTGCATCTCGACGCGCGGCTTCTTCGGCGGCACGTTCGGCTTTCGAGGGGACTTTGGCGCGAGCCTCTGCCTTAGGACGCGGGGGAAGTTAGCTTTGGGGTCTAGCGCTGCTAGTTGATATCGAGTGGGAAACCCAAAGAAACGGACCTCTCGCTGCTTGCGGAGCTTTTTCTGAGCAAATGTCTCCTTCTGCTGTGGCTCCTCAATCACCATAGACATGTAGTCATCTTCCTCTTCTTCTCCTCCGTTCGCGGGGTGTGGGTGAGGGGGCATGGTGGTGACTGCGCCGTGCCCACTGTCGGAGACCAAAAGTAGAGCCGAGGAACAGCCGGGATTTAAGTGACAACCGGGATGAGGCCGAAGGCTAGATGGGATTTGTATGCCAAGAAAAAAGGTTACAAATGATGACGAGAAATTGATTTGTTAATTGCTGAGACTGGGGTTTCCTTGTTTGCGGGGAAGAAAATGACGACCGAAATGAAGCAAGCACTTTGGTTCTCTCCACAATTTCCCGCGTGCTAATCTTCATTACTATTCCGTCCTCTCACTTCTGCACTACAGCTTGTCTCACTTCCCCCACACTTGAGATGAGTTCATGACTCATGAGGGGATGCAGGAAGCCGTCATGTCCTTCTCAGCCATTCCTTGGATGAAAATTCAATCAAATGATTGTTATGGTGTCAACACAGGAGAGACAGCCTCGCAGTATCAACAATCGCATGTCTCACTTCCTCCAGCACCCAGTGCTGACATGTATCAGCATCAGCTAAACAGCCAAGCATGTTGCAACCATTGGAAAACCGGAATCCACTTTTGTTTGCCGGGGCTTCTTCTAACTTTCTAAGCTCTCCAGGACGGAATATCCGAAGAGATGATAGGTTAACATGTTGATCCGCTTCTATTCCTAGCGGATATTCATTTCCTGCCATGGCTGTGCTTAGGCTATAACGCCGATAATGACTATCTGCGGCTTAGTTTACCAACTTGATTACTCCCCGATTTCAATGATCGCTGTCCTCACTTGGAAAGATGTTGGTTCCGGATTGACCGTTGGACTTGTGCCGGAGAAGACCCCAGAACCTGAGGTCAGAGAATCTCGGGCCAGCGACAGCGTATCCTCGGTCCAGGGTATCACGTAAATAGTGCTTGATCACTCGCTTTTGGAGTATTCTTTCGAGTCATTGTCTATTGTCCATTTTATGCCGATCAGGTGTGCCGCCGGAAAATGCACTTGAACAATCTTTACGCCTTAGCTCTGCTATTACTTCCTGCTGCATCTGCCCGGAATGCTGTGGTAGATCTTGGGTACACACAATACCAAGGCCATGAGCTCTCCAACGGCATTGTACAGTGGCTGGGCATGCGTTATGCTTCCCCTCCTGTCGGACAGTTGCGATTTGCTGCTCCGCAGGATCCGCTGCCAACACAGGGTGTTCAAGAAGCAAGCAAGGTAGTAGATATCCAGTCAAAACCTAAATGTCGTAAGTTTCCCATGCTGACGATCTCGGGACTTAGCACGGCCCCGTTTGTATCCCAACCGGAGAATACCCTGTGGGCTCCAGTAAATCTGAAGATTGCCTGTTCATCGATGTGTATGCCCCAAGGAATGCGTCCAATCTCCCTGTGTTCTTCTGGATACAAGGTGGTGGGTTCAACTCGAATTCAAATGCAAACTACAATGCAACCGGGTTGATCGAAGCGTCTGGCTCGCAAATCATCGTGGTTACCTTCAACTACCGAGTTGGACCTTACGGGTTCCTGGCTAGCACGGAGGTGCAGAATAGCGGAAGTTTGAATAACGGCCTCAAAGATCAGATCAAGGCTCTCAAATGGGTACAGAAACATATCAGCAAGGTGAGGCGTCTCCTGCCCTATCTGTTTCTCGGCTTCGGTGGTTAACTCTTCGTCCAAGTTTGGCGGCAACCCCAATCATGTTGTCCTCGGCGGTGATAGCGCAGGGGCTGCTTCCATCACCCTGCTGCTCTCAGCCCATGGGGGAAGAAACGATGGCCTATTCCACGCTGCGGCTGCAGAGTCGCAAAGCTTTGCCACCATGCTTACATCGGCCGAGAGCCAGTTTGCTTACAACAACCTGGTCATCCGCACCGACTGTGCGAGCGAAAACGACACACTCGCGTGTCTGCGCAATCTTGATATAGCAAGCCTTCAGCGCCAGAATTTTAACACGCCGTTGCCTGGAGCGCAAGAGGCGCCGCTGTACATGTACGGGCCGATTGTCGACGACGACCTCGTGCCCGACTATACATATCGTCTTTTCCATCAAGGCAAGTTCATCAAGGTGCCAGTCATCTTCGGCGACGACACGAACGAAGGCACCATTTTCGTCCCGAAAGATGTTGCCAGCGTCTCGGAAGCCGACAAGTTCCTTCAAAACCAATTCCCGAAAATTCAGCTTCATCACCTAGCCAAGATTAATGAGCTGTATCTGCAGGAAAACCAGACTCAGTCTTTCCCAAATGCTAGTGTTTGGTGGAGACCTGCAAGCAACGCTTATGGAGAGGTGCGCTACATCTGTCCTGGCATCGACATGTCAACCGTCTACGAAAATGCTGGGGTCAAGAGTTGGAACTATCACTACGCCGTGGAAGATGAAGCCGCTCAAGCGTCAGGTACTGGTGTCTCCCATACCGTGGAGGTCAACGCCATTTGGGGGCCCAAGTACACGAACGGGGGCGCACCTCACTCTTATACTACCACGAACGCTCCGATCGTCCCGGTCATGCAGGGTTACTGGACAAGCTTCATTAAGACGTTCAATCCGAATACTCATCGCTATCCTGGCAGTCCCGAATGGAAGACTTGGGGTGATGGGGGAGGGTACAGCCGTATTTTCATCAAGACAAACGAAACGAAAATGGAAAGCGTCCCGGTTGATCAGAGGCAGAGGTGTGGATATCTGACCAGCATTGGGACGGCGCTGGGCCAGTAGATCTGAATCGGGTACACTAATTGGGGCCCTCTGTTTTACGGTAGGATGATGGGGCAAAAAGGAGAAATTTCTTTTGTGTCGTTTGACAAGTGTATATACAATAAAGCCTTGAGCCTGGTACGCCTTCGACAATAATGATGCCAGAGAAACCAAGAATCCCGTAACCACAGACTGCGTGAGTAACAAAGATGTCATGAGAGGAGTGAAAGGCGCTACCACTTCCCCTGGCGCTTCCTCTTCTCCCGTTCGTACGCATTCGCCTCTCGGCCCTCCTCGTTCTGGATCTCCGCCACGAGCCGCTTGTACTTCTTCTCGTACTCGGCATCGCGCTCCTTCTTGTCGCGCAGCTTCTCGCGCGCAATGAAGTTGGCATCCTTGCGCAGTTCGCGCATGGCACCCTTTCGCTCGCGCTTGAACTCCGCCTTGAGGCGGTTGAGCTCCGCCCGCTCGCGGTTGGGGTCGTAGTGCTTGTCCGGGTTGAAGGTCTCCTCGAACTTGGGGATGGCGGTCTTGATCGCCAGCGGGCGGTGGTTGTGCAGCAGCAATGGTCGACGGGTTACACGCGCGCGGGAGAGATGTGCGTCAAGGTTGTCCAGTGTCAATTGCACATTGTCCTGGACGGCAGACGAGAGCTTCCCCTTTGTGGATTTGCTCACGTGGCGGAGCACTTGCTGCACCGGCTCGAAGATCTCGAAGAATGCCGACTTGCCAGCCCACAGGTCGGACGCGGAATTGAGGAGGGTGACAAATGTGTGAATAAGAGAAAGTTTAAGCTCGTCCTGGGCCCGCTGATCCGACTGTGCGGTGGCGATATCCCAGAATCGGAGCTTTCGAGGGTTAAGCTGTTTAGAGGGCATCAGTCGCAGCGATTCTTGGGATCCCCTTGCCGGGAAGTACCCAAGGCTGCCGTTTGGTTCTGTCGGACAGAGATTGCAGAGGGCATTGAGCACGTAGTTGACGAACTCGGGCATGTACCGCTTCGAAATGGTCTGGTACTGGAGACACAGGCTGGCGGCGTAGGCACCTGTGGCGTAGTCACCGAGCGTATTGATAGCTCCTTGACCTAAATACCGAGCAAGACATAAATGGGCAGGCGTAGCAATGGCGTGGAAGTGATCCGAAGTTGGAAAGGTGGTTGCAATGCCTGTTAAAATGACAAGATCTCCAGCGCGCAGGTTGAGAGGACGATCCGTCGCAATCTCACGGAGATACCTTCTGTAGGCCATGCATACGCTTTCCGGGTGGGACTTGGCGAGAGAGTGAATGTGACGTAGAATGGCCTCGAGAATGGTGAAAGGAGGATGTTCGGGTTGCTCAGCCATATAAGCAACATGACGGACAAGGACAGCAGCGAAGCGCCCTAACTTCGTCTTGTTGTCGGCGTGCAGACGCGGGTGGTGCAGGGCTCGAATACGCTGGATGACAATAGGCAGGTCATTCATGGGAACGTCCTTGATGACTTCAAGGAGAGATTCATGATCTTCGGGACATGGGTAGGTGTAGGCCAACCCTTCACTGGTCATTTGTGCACCATCGGCTGCTGCTGTGGAATCCCCAGATTTGCTGGTAGGAAGTGTAAACCCATTGATAAGCTCATCTTGTTCCTCGTCTTCCTCCTCCAATTCTTCTTCAGATGATCCCTCTTCTCCGTCGCTTTCGTCGAATGAGAGACTCACATCTGACCTCGTCTCAACAAGATCATCGTCAATGATAAAGTCATCCTCGTCTTCGACTTCCAGCTCGGGACGTTCATTTGTCTGAGTGGCAGGCTGCTGCAGACCAAATGCCAGCGCGTCGTCTGGAATGGATTCATCGTCAGACCCCTCGTCTCCCGTTTCGCTTTTTCCCTCATCCTCCTCATCCTCCTCATCTTCGTCACTCTCCTGTTCACCACGCATTCTTCTGAGACGCTCTTCCTCAAGGGCCTTGAGTCGCTGCGCTTCCTCTTCGGCCTTCTCTTCAGCCGTCTTGGTACGGTCTGTTGGCTGAGAACGCTTGTCGAACGTCAATTGTTTCAATCGATGGTCGTATTCTTTATTGGGGTCATCCTCCGCGGTCCCTTTCAGCAAAGCCGCACGGTCTGGGTTCATCGACTCCAGGTCGTCCTTCGCAGGCTCCGGTTTTGATGGCGGCTTCACACCGCGCAGCATGTCGAAAAGATCGGGAAGTCCTTTATCGAGCTCTTCGCGGAGATCGTCGTCTTCCTCTTTCGCCTTTTGCCGTTCCAGCTTGTAGAACTTCGACTTGGCGATGACTTCCTTCATGACTTCATGTTTCGACTTTTTCCGTTCCGGCTGATCCTCTCCATCCTCATCATCAAAGACAAAATCTTCCAGCTCTCCATCATCATCGAGAATTCTTTTCCTTTTCCGCAGCATTTCCGAGTCGGATTGATCCTCCTCCAATCCACCCAGGTCCTCTTCAAAATCGTCCTGAGGGGCGCCATCGCCGAGGGTTAACGTCTGGCCTTTGTGCGTGAGTTGGAAATCGTCTTCATCATCATCTTCCAGATTGAAGATCGACTCCTTGCGCAGTTTCTTCTGACTTTCTCTGGCAAACCGTTCGGCGGCTCTCTCCTCGGGTGTCATGGTCGGATCGTCTTCACCGAAACGGCGATCAACGATACCACCAATCTTGTTCTTCCTCTCCATTTCACGGAGAAGCGTTTGGCGTCTCTGTCACACAGAAAAAAAAAATCTTAGTTACCGGGCAGTCTACATTTTGAGCCACATTCAACCCACCTTTTCTTCTCCAAGTGACTTTGTCACTCCGGGCCTTGATAGACCAGCGGCCGGCTTAGAGCCTCCATCTCTAGTAGTCACATCGAACTTGTTCCGGGACGTCACTTTGATTTCGAACGGATTAAATCGATCTCGAATTGCTTGTAGAGCGGCATTCCGCTGCACACGATTCTGAGCGCTGACGCCAGCCTTCGCATTCTGGCGCTTTTGCTTCTTGGACTGCTGCGGCGCTAGAACACCACTGTCGCGAAGCGACGCCTTCAACTGCTTCAACTGCGAAGGCGGCATGGTGATGTGTTGGTGTTGAAGTAAAAGCGCCTTGCTGCTCCACCGAAATTTTTTGGACGATGCATTTTTCAATGATTGCCCGCAAAAAAAGTAGGCTCACCGCTTTCGTCGGGGAAATTCTGCCGCACCGCTTTTGAGATCATCGAACTACTCCGCTTTCTCCTCACATGCAGATGTCCTTTGGGAACCTGGATTGCCACAGCAAGATGGCTTCTCATTTGAGTGACAGGTTTCTCTGGTTATGTCTGGGTATGTTCTACTTATACGGCTTCTTGATGTTTGTTTAGAAAGCTAACGTATCAGGCGTGTCTCTCTTCTTCGCCGTCCGCGGAATTGCTGCGGATCTCCGCCGCGTGAGTGATTTGACGGAGATCAAGCTGGTCGAAAAGGAAGACAAAATAATCAGTGAGGGCACGGAGGATGGTATGCTGAATGTCGCCACAAGAGGCTTTTCAGGGACTGACTTCCATCACAGCTCTCAAACTAGATACACTTTTAAAGCTGTCCGATAGCACAAGTTACGACCTTCGTGCTGCGTACGCTGCACCGGCTTTCGTGTCATGAAGCGTTGACATTGGCTAATGATCCGTCCAGGGCACTACGCATCATTGCGGAACGATCTACGAAAGGTTCGACGCGGGATTTGCTTCTAAAAGACCTGGCAAGCAAAAATAAAGAGCGACGAGGTAGAGCGCTAACAGCGCTATACTTCCTGCTATCTAATAGAGCGCGTACGATTTCCATCGATATATACTTTAGACTGATCGCATACTGACTGAGTTGCAATATGTAGTTTCACGAACCGCTGTCTGTTCTCACCTGAAAGACCTCTCTACCTACACTGCCCTCGTCGACTGTTTGTGCAATTTCCTTGAGGAGCATGTTGAAGAAACCTCTACCACCGATTCGCCTATCCTGCCAAAAACGAGACCGCTGGGCGAGAAAAAAGCACTAAGTATTCTCAATCTGACCCTGCAAGAAAATATTCCTGCTGCGCTGGAAGCTGGTGTGGTCAGTCGTTGGCTTTCTAAATACCCATTCCCGTGTGCTTTGACGAAGCCGTCGCGGAGGCAGGACGTGGTGATACTCATGAAGACTTGGTGGTCTGATGACACGATCATGAGTGCAATATTCAGCACGCTATCATCTCATCCCGACGGTACAAAACAATTAAGAAAGTATGGTCTAATGGGCAGCATGATGGAGGAGAATGACCATGACGATGAAGAAGACAGCGATGTATGGATGATCGATGGCGAAGATACAGCCGGGTCGAGGCGCCTTTCGGGGAGAAGGCTTCGCGGGGGAACCGCAGAAGAACAAGCCGTCAGGAGGCGCAGGAGGGAAGCCATGGTGTTGAGCGACGGAGTTCATCCATTGAATAATGACGATATCTTTCAAATACCTATCGCAGAATGACTGGAACGGCCCGCATGTCCTTAATCTTCGACGGCGAAGACTATCCTTCTCGAGAGGTTGTGTGATATTCTGCCTGATGACTTCTGCATATTTGTTTGATCGAACATTTTCTCATGCATTCATGATACCCTTTATAGTTGATAGCACTATATATTACGAATTCGCATATTCGCGACAAGTTTCGCGTGCTACGCTCATAACCCCATCCAGGCCGACTTCGCCACATGATCAATCTTCTTCCGACTGCTCTTGACGAAGCCAAATGCTTTGAGCTCGGACAAACCCCTGTAGAACATAGTCATGATCATTCGTTCGTCGCAGCTGTCACATTGCTCGCTTTCGAAGACCGCATAGAAAGCCTGCCAAATATCGTATACGTTAACCAGAGAGCCAGACTCGAGGTAAAGCTGATACAAGATCGCTGTGGCGGGCTGTTTAGTAGAGAGCGTCTTTTCAGAAGACTCTGACGTCGATATCAGATAATCAAATGGATTTGACAAAGCCCGTTCAATGGCGAACCGAGGCCGCGGTGCGAATGTCTCTTTCAGAGGGTTCCTCATATCGAGGAAGAATACCTCATGCAAGCACAAGTCCTGCGGCCTAAGCAGGGTTTCCGTAAGATACGCCTCTAATAAATGATAAATGCGATCAATGATCCTCGTGTAGCCGACGCTGTGTTTGGACACCTTGTTTTTCCCCTTACTGAGTTTGACCCGCTGTTGAACAACGGTCATTGCCACCACGGACTGTCGGCTGTCATACTCACTTCGAAGCGGTTCAGCGCCTTGATATTCTTGCAATAGAGCATCTAAGTCTCCTTTGATTTGTTGAAATTCCTGGCCTTTCGTCAAGCCATCCGGAAGACTAGCGAAGATGTCCCCCAGCCTTTTGGAATCCAGGCTTTTCAAGATCGTCATCATGTCCTCCACAGAGGAGGAGTTCAGCAGGTCTCCTGATAGGGCACGGATGGAAAGTTCCGAAATATCTGTTCTCTTGGTAAGATTCAGACTTCTGCGACATGATTGAATCCATCTGACAGTCTGAAAGATATCACGCATCTTCTGCTGTCCGGATCTAAGATGCCGCAAAATTTCTTGGAAGAAGAATTCGTCATCTTCCAGCAATCTGCGAGCTTGATCGAACGACCCCACCTCAAGGAGATGCTCACAGTAGCTTCATACCATTTAGTCAAAGCACGCAACCGCAGGGGAACAAGACACTCACCCTCGAAAGGATGGAAGGTTTCTGATTGCTTCGCAAAGAGGACCATTCCGAAGGGTCCCAGGCAAATCGTTTGCAAGAAGTACGGACAAAGCATTCGCAAAAAAGTGGGTCATATAAGAATACTGCCAAGATGTTTGTGAGATATTGGATCTTGAATGACGGAGGTGCTGGAAGATACCTTGATCACTCGACTGAACGCCTCCGGCGTCTGAAAGTAATCGTTCGATCTCTCGAATAGGACGGCAGTAATGTTGCGACCCAGCCAGAAACGGCCGCTCGGATCCGCCTGCAGTCGCTCATATATGCGATCGACACAGTTGCTCGCTTCATGAATCTCAAAATATTTGCCTCTGAGTAAGGCGACAGTCGATCGTGGAAGTCTCCCTTCGAAAAGCTCAACAGAAGTTGAAATACCAAATAATAGAGTAAAAGGTATTCTGTCGAGCCATGAGCTGCAGTAATATGTCAGATTCTCGATAATCGAAACCAAGGACTCTGGTCTCACTTCAGTAGCAACAATAGGTCTGTCAAGATGGTGGGATCGAAGGCTTCGCTGTCTCGAAATGCGAGCACCATCTTCTTGACTCCCTTTCTTTTCGCATAGTCGCTCAGCAAGTCAAGGTCGTATGCTAGAAGTCTTGGTCCCTGTACCACTCTAAGCCATCGAATTCGTCACGCTCGGATAGAGGAGGGCAGTCTAACCTCTCGGTCTGTCAATAACTTCTGGTACCCATCATTCCCTTCCGTATTCGTCACTGCGGCACGTATGATGTTTTTCAGGGTCGTTTTCAGGTTAGGTGTATCCCCGGATTCCAGCACAACTACACCACCCTCCCCTGTTGAGGTCAATTGATCATTCAAACGCGCAAGTAGCCGACCGAGGGAGGAAACATTCGACCCGACAGTGACCAACGCTGCCGGTATGCACCCTTTATATCTATTTCCAATTAGATTCTGTAACCCGAAAATCAAGTGCCACTGGTGGGATGTCCGTACGTCTCGAATGAGGTCGATCTGACAAAAGACGAAACTCTCTCATAAACATCGGAGTCGATATCTACCAGAATTTCCTAACTTGAAGTTAGAAGATGTCAAGCCATGCTAGAACTGTTTATAGCACTAACTTGGATCTTTGCTTCCTGCTCGGACCATAGTTGTTCGTAGGTTTCGTGTCGTAATTTGACAGCAGGTTCGGGCTCGTCGCCGTTCAATAAGGGAACGAAGGGATAGGCAGTGTCTATTTCGGCTTTCCTCTCCGACTGTACTTTTCGCCGTTTCGAGGGTCTTTCTCCATGACTTTTGTTTTGAATAGAAGGTTTATAGATATAGACACCCTAGTTGTGTCAGCATTAGTTCAGTGCAGCCTTGAACGTCAATTCTTCCACGTACCTGGCTATTTGATCCATCTTTAAGTGGGCCCAGCGCATCCGTCTCTATATGGTCAGAATCCATCGCGCGAAAAGCCTCCGTGGGAAAAGTAGGCCAGACAGCTCTTGAGAAACAATAATGGTGAACATCGAATGCCGCGGCCGAGCTTCGCGTGTGCCACTAAGCCAAATCGGGTAATAGTGGCTCTTTCGCCGCGGAGCTTCAAGATCCTCATCTATCCATTTTCTCTCTTGACGTCCTTGCTTTTAGTGTCTCGACAGTTTCGTCCGATGATCTAAACTCAATACTTCATGCTCCGCCAAGCTGCTCGAGGAGCTCGGTGGTATCAATATGTGGCCCACAAAAGCCCGTCGATTACGTCCTTGTCTCGACTGCGAGCCTTCTCCGTTCTAGCGCCACAGCTTCTACATTATGGCGGAAAAGATGATAAGATTCGCTTCTACGAGCAGGATACGCGAGGGAGTAAGACCAGGCGGGAAATCGATCCGGAGGCTGAAGATCGCGCAGCGAAGGAAGAGGTGGAGAGTGAGCTTTCCCAGCTCGACAAGGAATTAGAGGTCCTGAGAGAAGGCCCTTATGGTCCGAATAGCGCCTTCATGAGAGAGTTGCCGGAACATGAAAGGAAGATAGCGCTTGAAGCCCTTCAAAAGCATGCAGAGGAGACAGGTGAAGCGGATGACGACTTGGGTCTCGATAAGGTCTTCGATGACGAGCTGGATAATATGCTCAGGGAAGAGTTCGAAGGCATGGCAATGGAGGAAGAAAATTGGCTGTCGGAAGCGGGGGAGGAAGGCTCTATGGAAGCACCAGTGCCGAGACAGCCCTACGAGGTGAACTTGAACGACGCAGAAACTCATCCTTACATCGACAAGCTCAATGAGTGTCTCAGACGATTGGCAAATGACCATTCTGATGAACGTGCTAAGCAAGAACTGTGGAAGTGGTATCGCCGCTGTCGACAAGTTATCCCCAACTTCCTCCAATCAATTCCCGAAGATGCATTGACCATGATGTGGGAGTTTCAGGCAAATGGGGATTTGACGCGCGCTTCTCGCGCGACTCGGTTACAGGCCCTGGCTGAAGACACAGTTTCCGCCGGGAGATCTCTCCCTACACCCCATGCCCTTTTATACATACAATCACTTCAGGAAAGTGGCAAAATAAACTTGGCACTTGATCAATGGGAGGCGTGTCAGACATCCCTTTCCCAGAAGAAGGAAGACCTTGAGGCATACTGGAAACTTGGTGTACAGCTCTTCGCGGCTGCAGATGACCCGCAGCGAGCTCAAGATATTGCCTTAGCATTCTTGGCCAACGACAAATCGCGCGAGCCTCGCATCCTTCTTCCGGTCATCACAGCCTGGGGAAGACAGCCCGGGAAAGAAGCCGAAATCAAGGCATGGGCTTTATACTTGCAGCTCAAGGCGTTGCTAGAGTCCAAAATGACGATGGAAGACTATGACTTCGTTAGCATTGGACTGCTCAAGGCGGGCAGACTCGACCTTGCCATTGCCGTCTTTAAGGACATGATGGTGACCGCTCAAGATCCAGCAAATGACTCTACTGCCCTTTATAAGGCCGCCCTGGGTCTAGTAGGCAATTTGCAGATGTCCAGCATTCGTGAACAGGACGTCAATAAGATATCGCTTTCGACTCTGACCGTTTTACCTCGGCGGTTCCAGAACCGATTTTTCTATGCAAGCTGGATGAAGAAGCTTATCGGAATGGGCGAGGTTGACTCCGCTGCGATGGTGATTGAGCTGATGTACGAACGGGGTGTCAAACCAGACTCTAAGCATTTGAATGGAATACTTGCTGCATGGCTCCGTGAAGGTAATGCCATTGCGCGAGCCAAGGCTGAGCAACTGGGGTGGTCCATGGTCCAGCAGCGGATTGACTCGGTATGGGCACGGACCGCATCGCCTGGGAAATCTCCTCAGCTCCGTGTACGTCAGGAGACAGATGGCGCTCGCATTCCAAAGTTCATGCAGAGACAGGTGCCCTCAGCAAACATTGAGACCTTTTCGATTCTCCTACTCCATTATACCCGAAGAGGCGATGATGACATGGTCAAGTATTTAGTCAAATGCCTTGGGGATGCTCAAATCCGGCCGAATTCATATTTCATGAACCATCTTTTATATGCGGAGCTCAGAAAGCAAGATATTCGCTCCGTTTGGAACAAGTTCAAAGCCATGTCTGTGTCGATCAAACCAGACCTGGAGACATACGCCTGCCTATGGGACTGTGGCAAGCTTCAATATGACCGAGGCCGGACAGCCTTCGACGCAGGGTTTCCATCCGCGCGCTGTTTGTTTGCAGAGATGATGAAGTGGTATTCTCAGCTCACTCCCCGCGGCAAGTCGACCGCGCAGGAAGAATTCTCTAAAGAGCTCTACGACCAGATCATTCGCTGTTTCTGTCTCTCCAAGGATCTACCCGGCACTCTGGTTGCGCTGTATTCACTCAGGGCAGCCTTTGGTTATTCCCCCGACGAGGTGACTGCCCGTCTGATTATCCTGCAGGTCGCGCGCATGGCCGGTGTTCCAGCGGAGACGCCCAAGCGTCGTCTGCGGCGTTTGTCCAGCACCCCGAGGAGCAAAGAGAACATTGCGCAGGTTAACCGACTCGTCGAAATCCTGAGTGAGCGCAAAGCGGCGGGTCTGCAAGCGCGAGGCCTGAATCCCGATCAGCTCGAGCCTCAGGAGAAGCAACAGTACCAACTGGAGATCATGAGTGATATGCTACGCGTTGTCATAGCGCGAACGGCTGCCGCACCCGGCCAGATTGAGGATCAGATAGCGAAGGTTGCTGTCGAGATGGGCGTCACTAATGTTGATCTCGGGTCTTCATTGGATGATGATAGCTTGCTTCTCTAGACTTGGTGAGGGTCATGAGATACCAGCACTGGTGCCATCACCATCGTGTCATTGGATTTGTACTATTATGGCGGCGGACAATCATCACAGGCATATAGATTGGCGTTTTTGGTGCGATCCGGAAAATTGACTTAGCTTTGCTGTACATTAGGTTGACCATATATACTCATTCGTCTCTCCTATGGTTCCATTGACCAAATTTATTCCCGGAATAGTATTTCAGAATGACTTAAGGATCCAGGATTGTCATAATGTTCTAATTCCATTGGATCCCATGCACAGAGAGGTAGCTACTATTACAGTCATGAATGGCGAGAGAGCAGTTGGACCAGCCCACATAAACTTCGCTCCCTTGATTAAACGTCAGGAGCGGCGGTGCAGAGTACGAATCTGCTTTCCGTGGTAATTGTGGTTTCACAGATCGAAGTGTCTCCTGCAAAATGAACAAAATCCCATCTAACAAGTTCGATCTTCATTTCTTGCCCTTCTTTTTCTTCTTACTGGCACTGCTCGATCCACCCGCCGTAGTGTCGGCAGCCTCAACCAATACAGCCTCGTCATCACTTTCGGCTGCAGTGGATGGCGCAGCGGATGACTCAGGAGTCTTGGTTCCGGGTGTCGAGCTGGTAGTCGTCGTGGTAGATGTAGCTTGGTCGGGTTTTGTGGAAACGGAACTCTCTGCATCCAGCTCCTTCATAAATCCCTCTTGAATGCTCGCCTTCTTCTTATCCCACCACTCCCGCTCCTCGGCCAACTTGCTCTGGTAACTCTGCAGTCGCTCACGGAACAGGGCATTGTTGAGCATCTCGTTCGCGGACTGAAAGATCGTTTGGCCCCAGTTCGGCACGTACGCGTTGGCCTGGGGGAAGCACCGGAATTAGCAAAACTCCTCCCCACCCATGCAGGGACTGAATGAAACAGGATCAAAAACAAACCTCAGCAACAACATCCCGCACTTCGTCTTCCATCTCCTTCTCCGCCCGCTGGAATCGCTGCCACAGATCGTCCCCGACACTGCCCCGTTGCAGAAGCATAGCTAGTGCCTGCTTCTGGTTTCGGAGCGCCATAACGCGTTTGATATCCTCGGTTGCGCGCCGGAGAAGCGCGGCCTTTAGTACCGTCTCCGGCACCGCTGGGGCCTTTTTCTCTTTCGAGGAGGATGAGGCCGGCGGGTCATGATGGAGAAGGGAGAAGTAGATGTCTCGTTGGAGGTGCGGGGGGAACCATGGTTCTAATGAAGTTGCCTTTCCTGCGAATCGCGACAATTGGATCAGCGATCAATCTCCGTGTGGGAGAGATAGAGTCAACTCACTGGCCTTGCGCTTGCGGTATAGTGACGAGAAAGTTGCTAGGGAGCCGAGCAGAACGCCGAGGTAGGCGAGCGGCACGGCGAGACTGAGCCAATCCACCATGTTGTGACTGATTCAGATACGTTCAAAGATTTATAGCAAGAGGTAAGGGGTCAGGTGGAATTGGGTTGTGTGGTGAGAGTTGTACAGATTAGACTTGGGTCATAGTATCGTCAACAACGGTTGTGCAGGGGATCGCGGCGTTTTGAGCGCCTGAAGACTGAAGTTGTTGCGCTAGATGACCCTAATGATAGAATATTCAATGGTGAAGCTGCTATGAGTCCATAGAAGGGAAAAAAAAATGAAAGGCAGCGTGACTGGAATCTAAGTATGGTGATTCTTGCGGAGGAAGGATAAGGCCAGCCTGGTGTTTTAGGCGCAGATCACATGGCCTCCACTCTTCACCAATTGACTACCTGTATCAACGATCTACATACTACGACAAACCATGAGCCAAACCCTGTTGGTTGAAAAGGAAGATGGCTTCTTTGTATCATCTTATCTACATTGTAGTGTCTTTGGAGGCAGAGAATGTAAAAATATAGCTCGAGAAAATGTCGAAAAACAGTACACGCATGCATTCCCACGCAGAAACCCTCTTAGCCCTAAATAATCGCAGAAAACACCGGAAGAAATATCCAGTCAGTTGGAATGTTCGTAGAATGCATGTAAAAAGGGTACTCGCAGATGATGCTGGAGACTTCACAAACAGGCAAAGGTATAAGAAATGGTAAGAGTGAAAGGAGAGAGAATCATCGGAAATAAGCGACCTCAGTTGTCCCTACCCAAAGAACCAAGGCACATTTATGAGGCTTGCGAGAAGCGAAGAGAGAAAACAAAGACCAGGCACCATGTCTAAGCATGGAAGATATCAGCCCCCAGCTGCTCCTTTGTTCTTTGACTGATAGGGCCGATCTCCTGCATCGCCTGCATATCCTCCAGAACTTCATTGAAGGTATCCCTGATACCAGCCGCAACCTTGTTGCGGTTCCACTCCCCTCGCATCCGCCAGATGTAGTCCATCAAGCTGCTATTAATCTGCTCTAGCTGCTCGATCGAGCACCCGCTGGTTCGTTGCGTCAGTTGGCTGTGTAGGTTGACGATAAATTCGTGTTCAAGTGACACTTTGGGAGAAAGATCTTCGTTGTTCAGCAATGACTGGAGAGCCGTCGGGACATGGGAGGATTGCTTGACAGGCGCCTCAAACAAGGGCACAGGGGGTTGATGCTTGGGCTGGGATTGGCTCTCCCCGGCAGCAAAGTCTGCGTGTCCCGGTAAGGACTCACGAGGATGCGGGGAGGGCTGGCTACTTTCCGGCTGCTGGGTATCCGGGAGATGCTCCTCCTGCGACACACGGTCGGGGTATTGAGTGAGGTCAGGGAAGTCGTGCCGCAGCCCATGCGCCGCCATAGGACTCTGGGTGAGATTTTGCGGCACGGAGGATTGTTCGGAGGACTTCTTGTCCGAGGTAGTCTGCGTGGTAGATGCCTCGTTTGTATAGTCATTTGGCTGCGATCCCGGGGCCATCGGAGTCATTGGTCCTTTTTGAGACAGACTTGAGAATCCCGATTCACGCCTCACTTGCTGGGAAGGCGCCGTGTGCGAGTACGGTGGCCTGGGTTGGGCGGAGGGTCCGAAAGAGCTGCCCTGCGTCTCTCTCTCGCCAGAGTGATCTTCAGAATTGGTCATGTAGACATCACCATCTCCATCGCCGCGAGACTCGTGAGACCCATTACTGATCGTGGCATGGTTACTAAGATCATTCAAATCCGAACCACCACCCTGATGATAACCGTTGGTGAGAAAGCTCACGGCCGAGCGTCGCGTCGGTGTCTGCGGACGAGCTTGCCCATCCGGGAAGGATTCGCCAAGCACCACAGGTCCGCTTGAAGGGCCGGAGTCTGTATTGCCGTGGGGAACATTGCCGGTCGTTGCGAGACGGGAATAACCTTCCTCCCCCGCGGCTTTTTTGGCCTGTTCTGCTGCAAGCTTCTCCCTCTCCAGCTCCCGCAGATAAACATTCTCACATTCCGCGATTAGGGCCGGCTCCGCCTGCTCGATTGTGGCAATGTCGACCTCGACGTTAGAAAGGAGTTCGTTGGCTCGCAACAACCTCTCTTGGTCGCCTAGCTGCCGCGCGTCCTTTGCCAAGCGCTTGATATCAGCCAAGAAATCCTTAGGTCGCTTATAGTAACCATTGGAAAGTCTCTTTTCGATAGTCACAATTTCCATGTTGTAGAAGAACTTTCCCGAAACAGTTTCCCGGAGACCCGGAACCCCATGCTTATCGAAGGCTTTTTCAAAGGGCCTGAACGTTGTTCGTTGCTCAATGGGCAAGTCGCTAGTAACAATGTTCGGATCATCTTCTTCCCACAGGTAACGGATCTGCGACTCGTCAATTACACCTGTCCTGAACCTCTTGTATTTCTTGATCTGGTCCACGATGGGCTGGATCCTGATCTTTAACAAATTCAGGGTCTGGTGATCTTTCTTCTTCTGGGCCTTGAGCTGCTCCTTGGTCGGAGGCGGTGCGGGCTTCGGTGGAGGAGATGGTGCAACCTCTAGTGTCTCGAATTCTCTTCGTTTACGATTTTCGGGATCTGGAAATTCAGACGGCGAGGTCTTGACGTAGTCGATCACCCTACCGAAGAACTCATATCGAGCATCATAATCCGGGGCCTTTAGGTCGTATAAGTTCTTCTTCGAGAACCCGAACATGTTGCCCAGCAGTCCACTATCCACCTCCTCACCGGACAACTCCAAGACACCGAACAGGAGAACAGGATCTGAAGCGGGAACAGATCGTAAAAGGCCCAGGAAAGTAGATATGACCGTCGGTCCGACGGTATCAAGCCAAGACTGAAGGTTTGGGATGTATATCACGCTGGGTTTGTGCCTCTTGACCTCTTGGAAGAGCCGTATGACGGCTGCTTCGGGAGATCTGGTTGAGTCACTGAGCAGGGTCGGAAGGTCAAAAGCTTGAACGTGCAGTCCCTCAAAATGATGGAGGATGGCGCCTGCAAGATGTTGCTGGCCCATGCCAAAAGGCCCACGCACCAACATCCTGGGACGGTACACTCTGGAGGTATCAAATTCTTGCTGCATCTGCTCACGGCGAAAGCTTTTTGGTCCTTCAGGTTCCTCAAATTGAGCTTCCTCGAGAGCCGTGAGCCTCTTTCTTTGTGGGAGTATTTCGGATAAAATGGTTTTGATATCGGATAATGGTCTACGAAGCAGAGGCTCAACGGGCTTGGGTAGAGGAGTAGCACCGGAGGAGGCAGATCTCTCAGATGAGGGGACCATCTTCTTAATAGCCAGCATGAAATCCTTCGGAGTGACATCGATTTTCTTGGGATCGATGAGAAGCTTTCGATCTGACTTGTAAATTTGAGGATATCTCCTCTGAACTGCGTTGAGAGCAGCCTCGGTACAAAGAGCACGGAGATCGGCTCCGCCATAGCCCTTCGTTATCTCGGCCAGTTCGTCCTTGATGTGATCAGGGAGAGGTGGGTCCCACCCTTTGGTATGGATATCCAAGATTGCACGCCGACCTTCAGTATTGGGCAACGGGAAGTAAAACTCGCGATCGAAGCGGCCAGGACGACGCAAAGCAGGGTCAATAGAGTCCGGTCGATTTGTAGCTCCAATGACAATGACTTGGCCACGGCCATCCATACCGTCCATTAACGCCAACAGAGTCGACACGATGGAGGCATGGATCTGTTCCTGCTTGCTTGATCTTACGGGGGCCAGTCCTGCCGAGCGGATGAGCGACATACAAGCGTGGAAGTCGGCAAGCACTTACCGTCTATTTCATCAAAAAAGATGATGCTGGGTTGAGTCTTTCGAGCCTCTTCAAAGAGCAGCCGGAGCTGCCTTTCAGCCTCACCGACCCATTTACTCAGCGCATCCGCACCCTTTCTCATGTAGAATGTAACTTTGCGACCCTCGGAGCTAACACTGTTGGCCAAGGCCCTTGCCAACAGCGTCTTACCTGTCCCAGGGGGACCGTGGAAGAGGACACCTCTTGGCGGCACGATGTGAAAACGTTGGAAGATCTCGGGGTAAAGGAGCGGAAGGGAAACCATCTCTTTCAACTGATCGATATGCCCCTGTAGGCCGCCAACACTGTCGAAATTGACATTAACGTCAACACCCAAGGGATCGGCATCAGCAAGCGCCTGCTTATCCTTGATTTTCCCTAGATTGGCAGGTGTTCCGGATGGACCTTGTAGAGGATCGGCTGAATGGGTTTGCGCTGAAGCAAGAAGACCTGCACCTGGAGGTCCGGACACAGAGCCGCCAGTCGCAGCGCCCTTGGGATGTTGCATTACTTCATCGTCGCTACTATCGCTGTCGACACCCCCTGTCGCAGCAGGTGCGCCAGGAGGAGCCAGAATCGCTGGTGGCCCGCCGCCTCCGAAAGGTCCATATGTCGGGAAAAGTGTGCGCTGCCAACTGCCGCCTCCGCCTCCCCGACCTCGCCGTGAAGGAGATTCGTTGACGTCGTTCTCGGCTTCCTCTATTGGTAGGATGAGATCTGGTCGAATGATCCGGTAGTCGACATCCTTCCGGCTGCGCCTTGGTTTCTCGTAAACGATATCTGTCTGAAGCCTCCTGCGGGGTCGATCTCCTCTGAGATCTTCCAACTCCTCAGCAAGCTCCTCGGCAATATCTCCTCGTACTTCAGACTGTCCACGGGAGCGAGAAGCTCTCTTACGCAGACCAGGACGCCGCCCGGCGGTGCTATCCTGCTCCTCGTCATCTCGAGCTTGACTGGCTTTGCGTGGTGATCCATGTGACTTTCCGGACTGAGAGAGCTCTTCGTCGTCATTCGACTCGTCTTCCTCAGGCTCAAAATCGCTCTCGTCATCTTGTCGCTTTCGCTGAGAGCTTCTGGGTTTCTTGCGGCCGGAGCGACGTGGGTGTGCTTCCTCCTCTTCGTCGGGCTGCACTTCTTCGGTGGGCTGACTTCGACTTCGCCTGCTCCTCCTCCTCCGCGTTGTTGGACCTTCGTCGTCCTCATCGTCCTCCTCTTGATGCTTCACATCGCCATTCTCGGATTCGGGCACGATTCCAACCTCGTCTCCTTCTGCTGCACCTTCGCCGCTGTCCTGCCCCGATGGAACACCTTCCTCGAAATCGCCTTGGTGATCGCTTTCCATGATCTCTGGTTGCGAAGCCTTGACCTCCATCGAAGTCTCCTCTATAGGCTCGAATATTTCCGGTTTCTCATCAATTTCGACCTTTTCAGGGCCAAAATTGAGACGTTTCGAGGCGCGAGACCCACGCCGGCTTCTCCGCGCTTCCATCTCCGGACTGTGTGTACCTCGTTCCACAAGCTCCATATGGCGGCCGGAGTTCGTCAGGGCGACGATATCCTCTGAAGGGTCACGGGTACGACGAGTCATCCGCCTGCCGCTTTCAGGGAGAGGCTGGCGCTTGAGAGCGTTCACTTTCAATGTCACGACGGTGCTTTTGCGTTTCTTCGGCGAACGGGTGGGCTCGGAGTCATCTGCCTCTTCGAAATCATCTTCGTGGCTGCTGGAATCGCCCTCATTATACACCGGTCGATTAGTCGCAGCCCTCCGGGCGGTGAGGCCTCTTGCATTCTTCGGTGCGTTGGGGTCTTCTTCATCCTCCTCATCGAAGTCAAGCTCGTCCGCATCATCTAGAATATCATCGTCGTCGGACGTGATATCGTCGTCAGAATGGCGACGCGCTCTCTTCTTCGTTGGCTTGGGCTTCTTCCTCGACTTCGATCGAGCAGAGTGGCGAGATGAGCGCACTGGATGATCGCTGTAATTCTCGTCATCCGAGTCCGACTTGTTCGCCAATTCCTCAATGGTGCGCTTTGGTCGGGGCATGATGTGTCGCGATCGGAGTCGTAAAGAATGACTTCTTTTCACGAGTGACCACGTCAGCAAACTCAACATAGTACGTGGGCCAGCAGATAGGGACCACGTATAGAAGAGGTATGATTACTTGGTTTTATCTGTGCCTGAGATAAAGCCGACGAAGATGTGAACGGTGACTTACCAAGAAACAGTGTGCTTAATGGGCCGGTGAGAGGATAAAACGGTAATGAAGCCCAAACAAGCACCCTTCCCCTCAAACTAGAATCTAAGAGACAATATCATAAACAGCTGTAATTGTCTAAATATTAATCAGACATTGAAACATCAACCTCGGAGATGTTACGCCTGGCCGACGGGTTGCAAGGTAGTTCTCGCACGGGGTCGACGGCGAAGCGCCAATGCGCGCGGGTCAGGTCGAGTGAGGTAAATCTCCCTAACCAACTGCAGACGCGTCACTTGCAAACACTTTTCACAGAACGGAGAAGTGAAGCAAATGTCAATAAAGTCTTGCTGGCAGATGAATGGAGCACCTGAGAATAGCAGCAACAATGCTCTCAACCAGCATGTCCGCTCCAATATTAGATAGACCCTGTGGAATAAGCAATACACCGAAAGGGCGGAAAGACTCGCGACACCTTTTTGCTTGCCGGCACCAGCCACACATAACCACAGCCGCGCTCTTGCGCCACAACTAGTCCTGTTGTAGACTAGCGGCATGCCGTTGACCAGCCCATTTCGGCAACGCACGTGCCGTTCTGGGCCTTGAATGCTCCACGGCACCACACGCTCACTTTGCGGTAGGGAAACAGTCGCTTTTTGGATGCTGTTTGTGCTCTCATCTTCCTGTCCTTGCCAGACCCCCAACCACCGTATAGATTGTCCGTAAATCGCATCATAAATGCTATTAAGGTCAAAATGGATGTCTGAGTTCACTGTCACCTGCTCTCAACCCATTTTCTGCGATGGTTGGCTGTCCGTAGGAAGTCGGTCAAATGAAGCAACATAGCGATGTCAGGAACAATCAATGATAACCGTCATGTTCATCGAAGCTGATCGTCTCTGGATTTTCCTCCCCGCATGTTCCTCATCGCTTATCGATTAATGCCATGCGTCATTCGGCGCAGAGCCGCTTGGGGACCACCCAGCGCTTGATATCATGTGACGGCTGAGTCAGTGATGTTTCTCGTCCTCATTGGCAAATGATGTGTGCCTGTTAAGCCTTCAGGATATACATGTCATATATATTTCAGCAAAGTGGAAATAAAACCGGAAAGAACATCAGAATGCTCTTTCGCTCGGTAGCTCAGCGCCTCTCAGTGTCCTCCTCTCTTCTCCTCAGATCTGCCCCATCCGGTCGGAGAACCTTGACTTCAACACGGCCCGGGTTCAATGCTTCCAAAGGATCCAGTGCTTACAGAGAAGGGGTCAGTGTTTCCCTCTCCTTGTAATTTCTCTAGGTGTCAGACTTTTATGTCTGTATGCTTCTACGTTGATCGCCCTGGGACGGACAAAAAGCCTTCACTTGAATGCATTGCGCGGCTGGCAAGCTAACTGAAATACCAGCTCGCTAAATACAAGACCTTCGCGAGTCCCTTCGCCAAGGTATTCTTAGGAGCCATTTTCACCTACCAGGTTATTTACTGGACTTGGTTGAAGCTTGAGATGGATGAATCCAAGTTTGAGAAAAATCGTAAGTTGCGCTCGCTTGCTTTGCCGTCTGCTATGGTGCACCTCTAACGATCAATAGAGGAGGTCGCGGCTCTGGAGAAGAAGGCAAAGGAATTGACGAATGCACAAAAATGATGATATCTCTCCTCCAGTACCTTTCTTGGGGCTTTTGTTCTGCCTAATTGTTTATTTACTGTACTATATACCTCAAATGTCCCACGGAAATATCTTCGATGCTCAGCTGGATGTTTGATTGCGCTAAAGGTATTTCCACCTAAGGTATTTCGTTCATTTCTGCTTTGAGAATGGCTATATAACGTGAAATCATGTATAACTTGTGCTTCATACATGCGATGAACATCACAGGAAGGACCTGTCCTTGATGCTGCCATTCAATGGCTGCCATCTGGTTGTGAAGGTCCTAGTCGGTTATCGAATTTGACATGACGGGCCACCTACGAGCTCCCTGCCTGTGGTAGCGGTATACCAGCGCCGATTCTCCTCTTTGATTTGGATCCGTCCTCTGCGTGGGGCCGATATGGATCTACCATCGGTCCAAACGTGTCAACTTTTCGTTTTCGCGATTGCCTAGGTTCGGAAGAATCCTCCAGTTTCAAGGCCCTCTTCGAAGGAGAATTTTTCTCGCAAGAAACCATTTGCTGCGAGATCTCCTGGTCGAGAGCCACCCCATCATCCTCAAGGACAATGTCCGATAAAAAATCACTACAGCCATCTTCTTCATTCTCAGAATGGTCATCTGTGGAAAACGGGCTCTCATTCGCGTTTCCGCCGGCCATGCTTCTGCCCTTTGATTCTTCGTGTTCTTGATCCTCGTTCGAATGGCAACAGTGCACCCAGTCTCCGATCCGTTGCCCCCTACGGAAGTGCTCAAAATCGATATGGTCGAAGCGCTCATTCCACGCTTCCCGACCCTGGCTGTGAAGAGGAATAATCTCCCTACAGAAGCCGCACCAAAATCGGGACTGCCCGTTTTCGCCCACGCGGTTATTCGCGACCGCAACTCGCACCCCTTCATTATCGACGTGATGATGCGTTTTCAAATGCTGCACGAAGACCTCTTGACGATAATACCACCTCACGTATCGTTTGCCCTTGGTCGGATCGCACAAGGTACAGTACCAGCTTTGGATGTGATAATGCTGCGAGTTCTCGTGCCGTTTCCAGTCTGCCTTGCTGCCGAATGTCTTGCTGCACTTTGGAAATGTGCACCCGTAGGGTCGCTCGTGGCGTTTCTGGTGTTTCCTAGAGCACGGTGTTAAATAAGATAGGGCAGTCAGGAAGGTCAATACGTACTTCATTTCGCACCGCAGACGTGTTCGTTTCGCGCAGACTCCGCATTGGATCCAGTCTTTCTTGTCCGGTTCTCGATCAGGCACTTGGGACGTACTGTCGCCAGATGGCTCGGGCTTTTCTGAGAGACAGTCCAAAGCCGCAGTCAATATCAGCTGGAGAATTTCCTTCTTCGGACTGCACAGCTCGGTACTAGGACTGGTGAGGTCGTCTACTTCGTTTGCCGGCTGAGAATGCCGTCGGTGGTTGGAGTTCATCATTCTCGTCAGTGCATTGATCATGTTAGTCGCAGCGTCCGCTATGAACTCTTCCACGTACTCGTTCCTCTTGCTGTCTTGGTGCGCGATTGGCGGCTTTTGGTCTAGTGCTGAAGCTAAGTTGGGCGTCCCGAAGCTCGGCAGTTGAACTGTATCTGAAGTAGCCATGCGTGCGGCATCCACGGATTCTTGATCTCGTCCCTGTTCGCAGGTGTCTTTGATCGGGTTCAAGACGCGATCTTCGTTCTCTGGCGATCGTGCTCCGATGAGCGTCTCGTTTGCGACGTCTGGAATACACGGAGTCTGACTCAGATCTTCCATCTCGCAGTCCTGTTCAGTCGGCAGCTGCATCTCTGGAGATTGGGGTCTCTCAAACATGGGGTCAACTGCAGGAAGTGTCAATTCACTCGCTTGCGTGATACTATTGTACCACTCGTGCGACCTAGATTTACTTTAATATCATATCGGGGAGTTAGATGGCCGACTGGAGTGAGCTATCTCACCTCTTCAGGAGCTCATCGGCGTCTTCGTCTCCGTGCATTCGCAAAAGGTGTTGACGGAAGTTATCCAGCCGAGGCCATCTCTTGTGTCTCCGGGGACAATTGCGACCAAAACACAAGTATAGAACCTTGGGTCCACGTTCCGGTTCCTGTTTGTGGACGCATTTCTTGTGCCGCGCTAGGTCGTTGATGGTTCCGAAGCCCTGCTTGCGGCTACAGTTGGGTTGATCGCATTTGTACAGCTTTCGATGTCTTGCCTCGTGTTTCCTGTGCCCGTCAGTCTTAGCATGGTTTGCACTGCGCGTGGCTGTGAAGACAGACCTTTTGTCGGATGGACATTTTCCTTTCCAGTGGCAGTCGGGATAATCGCATTTAATCTCATCACCGCAAAGCGCATTGTGTTGTTCTGTCTTCTCCCCAACCTCACCATAGCCTGACGGTCCCAGATCGAACGTCGACGTTCTATCGTCCAGTTCATACTCATGTGGTCCCAAATGAGGACTGCAAGCCGAGTCTACCGCGAAGGAAGATGCAGCTATCGAGCGCGTGGTGCAGCTTCGACTCCCGTAGCCTGAATCACCCGACGCAAGCCCGTTGCACTGGCTATCATTTTCCGAGGGGTTGCTGTATTGTCCGGTGGAACACCGGCGGCCAATGTAGTCATTGATCTGGTAGGGCTTTCCCATGGGCTGCAGATTGAAAGCCGACGGGTTGAGGGGGACTCCAGTCACCTGGAGCGGATTCCAAGCATCCTGATGATTGAACAACTGAGGCGTATGGTACCGGTAGTAGTCCAAGTAGTTCAGAGCCGGAGACAACGACGAGGGCGACGCGTGATTGCTGCCACATGGAAGCCAAGGGTGGAGGATGGATGAATGTTCATGAGGGAGAACAGCCGGGTCGGAGCCGAATTGAATACCCAGAAAAGAGGCCGGGTCGCCTAACGCGATGTGAGAGGAAGCTGTCGAGCCGTCCGTCGGGTGATCGCCAGGCGAAGCATTCGGCATTATCCGAGTCCCCATGATGCCCTGGAGGACATCATTGGAGTTGCCCCATTTGAGGTTACCAGAATTTGAATCCTGGGCGTCATTTGATATACAGTCAGCTTGTCCTGTTTTATTTGCTCTTCGTTATATGTTCTCCTCGCAGTGAGAGGTGAAATGACTCGTCCACAAAGAGGGTATGAATGATTACATACACTCATAGCTGTGAAGGACGGTCAGAATCGCCCTATCGGGAATATGGACCGAGCGACGAGTTTCAAAAAGTCCAACCAGTCAAGCTGACAGTCTGAGGGACCGTGTCACGCTGGGACTCAGCGAGAGTTCATATAGATAGTGGGAAGTGGAGCATAGGGACACCGAGAGCTGAGAATCCAAATGCAGGGGGTTCAACCAGACTGCGCTATTTTCTTGCCCTTCTCAAAACGATAATCTGAGCTAACGATGGGGGAGAATCGGCACGGACTAGTGGAAAAGATGAAAAGAAAATAGAAGTGCTTGGATACTATAATATCGTTCTCTGTGTGGGTCGGGATGGATATACGAGTAGTATCTGTTAAATGCTTCAAGTCAAGCTACTTAGCAAGAACTAGCAGCAAGGGCAAGAGAGGGAAGACTAGCGACCGCAATAAGTCGGCAATCGAGAGGGACAGCAGGACAAGTGAATCACAGTTGGGCTGAATTGATCGATGCGGCCCAGGAAAAAGAAACGTGATAGTTGATGCAGGCGAATGTCACTGAGCAACACAGATTTGGAAGGCAAGGAGAAAGAGAACTTCACGCGATTAGATTATCAACAGAGGAGAGTGTGAGTGATGGGGGGAAAAGATCAGAAGAAAACCGGATGGAAGACCATTAATACTTTAAACAAGGCTGTCAAGCTTTCTGTGTTTGAGATGTGTCTAAAAGGTAGAGAACGACAACAGCAGCAGCAGTAGCAGCAGCAGGCAAGCACACCGAATGATGCTGTATGCCTAATGCTGTATGGATCAGAAGTCTCGATCTGCAGGACAAAGAGAAGATCCGTCGGAATTCAAGAATTGATGAATTGAGATGATCGACCTCCCTGTCATTTCCCACATGGTCGAGATATTATTTGGCTGCAAAAGAGGCACGACGTCGTGCCAGCCTGCCAGGAATGATGGAATGTGCGCCCTTTTTCGGAGAAACAATAATCACACTGAGATACACTTCGAATAAAAGACATTCCGGGATCAGAACTGCCACATAAACTTCGTCATCCGCATTCCTTTCCTCACGGTTCAAGACTCCTCGAGTACATCGTTATCGACTGCTGCTTACAGCCGAGAGAGAACGCGCGCGTCCTAGCTATGTAAGGCTCTGAGTTGGAACGAGAGATCACTCCCAACACTGTTCAAACGTTGAAGAATATTAACTTGTCAATGGCCAGTGCTCCCTGCGTACATACTCCACAGAAATTGTAGAGTATCTAATGCAAATACCAAAGAACAAAAAGAAAAGAGAAGCAAAGAAAAGCTACAAATGAGTTGAAAAGTCGACCACGCCAGTTGGCCTGACTGATGGTGGCAGTGCCTGTAAGGGCTTGCATAGACTTTCTACTGTTGGCATGATCATCGCCATTATTTATGCAGAAGGCAATAGAGAGGATCCACAGGGTTGTCCAGTCGATAGATAAACGAAACAAGTAATAATAATAATGACGTGATGCTTCTGATTGATCTATCTGTTTCTCCCTTTGCCCTTGCAATTCTGGACACATTTTACAACATCCCTCGAAGATAGTACACTATCTAGATAGATACTCACCGATGGAGAGGGTGGGGGATTGTCTAGTGTATCTCAAATGCAGCCTCAGATTTTTGGGGCCTTTTTTTGACTCGTCATATCTCGACTTGCATTCATTCATACCTAACAGGCTTTCAACCGACCCACAGCCTGATGTAGCAAAGAGGTATGGGAACTTCCGGATACTCTCCAGTACATCCCACAAAGTAAATAATAAGAGATACTAGAAAGATATTAAGGAGAGAAGCTGATGGTATATATACATCGATCGCGTGAAAATGTCTCATCCTGGCTCATTTCAAACGCCAAAACCTCGTCAATACAAATTCCGTCCAGATCGTTCAAGAGAAGACAATGACCGTACAGTTCCAGGGGCGCTTCAATCGATTCTCATGAATCTCATCAACAATCGAAAGCGGATAGAGAACGCAATTCCGCTAACATAATGAGACCCTGTCCTAAATATGGTCGAATGCTAACAATGGTACGGTCGGGGTATCATGCACCAAAAAAAGGAAAAGAAGAGGGAGAACGGAGAATTCAGGAAGAAAGGAACCACAGACTGAAGCGCAAAGACTCAAGGTGCGTAATGTTAAATCGGCACAGCGGATGATCCTCGTTGGCTTAAAATTGGTGAGAATAACCCACGGAGCCATCGTATGAATACGACGTGGCTTGCGCGATCTGATAGGCCTGGTCGTTCTCTACCGGAGGGGGTGACATATGCAGTGTGCCCTGAGGATCATACGTCGCGCGCATCTCCGTGGGTGAGGTGCAAAGCTGGTACGGATTCTGCAACACAGTCAACTCCTGAGTCGTTATTCTGGGTCGCGGCCCGGCGTTCAGCAGTGGCGGGTAGGTGACAGAGCTCTGATGAACAGGCACAAAATGCTGCCCCGCGAGGCCCGCCTGCGATCCGTATGCAGTGTACGCCTCTGGTTCAGCGGATAGAAACCCTTGATGTAGGGTTGTGGAGGTCGGTGGGTAGGTTGGATTCAAAAGCCCAGCAGGCGGCTCGGATCTTCCGGCTTCGAAATTTATTGCCACGTCCGGTTCGACTTTGATGCTATTCAGATCAGGTGAAAAGCTGGTGGCTTCCTGTGCGATCGAGCCAGGGTAACTGACTGCTTTCGGGGCAACGCCAGCATCTACGTAGGAAGACAGATGTCGTTCTTGCACTAGTGCCAGAACAGGCATGGCAATCTGCTCCATGTGCTTGGCCAGATGAACGGTAAGCTTTTTCCAGCTGCTGCAGACGTTACCGCAGAAGCGGCAGGGTTCGTCCCGCGGTCCCTTGGAGGTATCATGATGACACTGGTCCACGAGCTCCCACAGCTGCTCAACTTCTCGCTCGCGAATGCTTTCTTCCTGTGCTCCAGATGCGACCGGGTCTTGTCGGCTACTAGCGCCCACACCTTTCGTCTTCGTCTTCTTGATCTTGGGCTCGGACATCTTATGCTCTCGGACGAGATGCTGTACGAAATTGTCCTTGCGATAACATGTGTGATGGCAATCATGAACGGTGCAAGTCCACCATTCAAGTTTCCTGTGCCGTTCACTCTCATGCCTAACCCAGTCCGCCTTTCGCTTGAAGGACTTGGGCTCGTTGCAGTGCGGAAATGTGCAAGTAAACGGCTGCACATCTTCGTGGACATGCTTCGTCCAATCGGATGGCTTCTGGAACCTTTTCACCCTGAAACATATGGGGCACTCGAATTCGGCCGGGAGGCGCTTCACAGGCGGTAATGGGACGCCTGGGGGAAACTGCGCCGCTGTCACAGCATTCTCTCCAAGCGCAGGAGGTTCATCATCCAGTCCGCTGTGCCCGGTGACCTGGAACTGGGTATGTGCAGCTTCGGAGTCATGAGGTCCAGCGCGCGCGGCCAGTATCACGGCTTCACCACCCTGTGCGAAGCAGAATTTACCCGCCGAGCAGGTCTTCTTACTGACGGCATGAGTATGGTTCATTTTATGCTCAATCAACTTCTTGTATCTGCGAACCTGCTCATTCGCGAGACGCTCGATCAGTGCAGGCTCCAGACGAGGATTCAGCTGTGTGATCTGAGCCTTGAACCCTTCCGTTGTAGGCACAGGCAGACGGGCGAGAACCGGAAATTCCATAACCTGCTCTTTCTCGGCCGTATCATCGTCCTCCTCGTCATCATCTCCTGTCTCACCAGGCTGGCTTGACGCCGCCTGCTGGAGACCATGATTGTCAGTCGTCAAAGTTTGTGAGTGGCCAATTGTGGGAACGGGCGGCCCTCCGTGACTGGTAATCAAGTCTAATAGACCCGGTGCAGTAGAGCGCGATATCTCACTCCGACTGCGCGTCCGCCCAAACTTGTTCCATGGATTAGACGTTGAGTGTGGCGAGACGGTGCTCAGGGAGTCTCTGCCTCCAATAGCCGCCATTTGGCCGGCAATTGCAATGACGGCGCCGCCTGTACTAAGGCTGGGAGACTTTGGGCTTCGCCCAAGGCTGAGTTTCCGGTGAGGGAAACTGTCCTTCCTCAAAGGCGGGCTTTTGACCTCGTTGTTCATGGTTTGGTTTTCAACGAGGGACAAGTCTGACAGCGGTCTCTTTAATACGCTGATCGATGGTTTCCGTGGGAAGAACTTCATCAGGCTACTCCGCCTTGCGTGTTTCTTGCTCGAGTCCTGGCTGATAGACAGATTGGCAAATGAACCCCCCGCACCAATAATACTATTCACTTCCATTTCACTCATAGGCCGCGTACCCCAAGTTGCATAACGGGACACGGCATCTATTTCTCGAGCGCGTCGTTGGTATTCCATCATAGCGGCGCTGGCGGTTGATGGCTGCATCTGAACTGATCTGGGAGTAGAGTCGTGATCCGGGTCCTGCCATGGGCGAGTTGCCAGGAATTGATGTGGTGCCGGCTCTCCGTCCACGGAGTTGAGCTGGTCCTGCACGGGCGAACCTGCAAGATCTTCTTGAGCCCATCTCGCTTCATTGACGCTGGCTGCGGGCGATCCTGAATCGCTTGCTTCGACCTCGGAGTCATTGCCACTGAGCTCCTCGTCGCTGCTCTCATGGATTAACGCACCAGGTCCAGGGATGGCCGGCCCGTAGGTTCCAAATTGCAGGTTGAAGTAGTCCTGCTGTGGCGCAGGGTCTCCGGCGCTCCTCGCCCTGCGTCGTGTGCCAGCTGGTACTTTACGGCCGCGGGTATGAGGGCTGTCGTCTCCATCTTCACTGCCGGCGACGCTTACTGTAGCGGACCATGACCGAATATCCGCGTTCTTCTCTTCAAGCCGTCGCTGTGACTCTACTTCATTGGGACTGAGGATATACGCGTCATCACGTGATGTAGGGGCGACACCGGCATGGCCAGTGACGCCATCGGGAAGCCAGGAACCATCGTGCGTGCGTGCGATCGCTTGTCGAGATGTCTGCCATGAGGTATTGTGATCCCCATCCTCTGATTCTCCGCCAGGCGAAAGGTGTGTGGAAGACTGACTCGCCTGCCGTCGAACGGAAATTGTCTCTCTGACTGGGGAATCTCCACGCGAGTAGCTTTCGACCGTAACAATTGGGCTTCTTGCTCTGGAAGCATCCGACGAGGGATGAACATTCAGGTTGTTGCCCAAGGGAGCCGTGACTACGGTGAGCATCTGCCCCGAATGCGATTGGGATTCATTGTTTCGTTGATTGGTCAAGTCAGACGCAGGACTCGGGTGGTTAGTCCGGTCCGGGGTCAGGAGCTGAGACGTGACCATGGTTGGCTGAGAGAGGGCTGCCGATCCTGAGTCCACGGATGAACCCACATTATGTGGCCATGCATCAAGATATGACTGCAATTCCATATCTATACTTCCCGGCGGTTGATCGCCGTTTGGGGAAGCATGGGCACTCAGGTCACTCGAAAAGTCGTCGGCGGGACTCAGAAAATCCGAATAAGACGTCGGGTAGCCAGCTGTTTCAGCACCCTGCGCAGAATCGCTGTTCACAATGTGATTGTAAGGAGAGGTCGAGACATCACGCAAGTCTTGCTGGCCAGGCTCCGGGGTCAATCTGATACCTGAGGATTTGAAAACGTCTTGCTCGGGGTCCAACGGAGCGGAAAGATAGGGATCTGAGAAGGTTGCGTTTGGAAACCCCATGTCGGTCGGGGATTCACTGCGGACCAGCTGGGGAGATAGCGTCGACATGATTGCAGTGCTAAAATGTGCTTTGCAGAGACCTTGCTCGCTTCCAGGTTGATCATAAAGCTAACAAGTTCAAAGATGACGCTCTCTGGGGAAGCATGTCTCTGGATTTATTAAGAGTCAACTTCAATGGTCATTGTAAGGACGACGCTGGAAGTGATAGAGTAAAGTGTACCTTATACAACAAGAAATGAGCAGGATTATAAGTTGCTCTTTCTATATAGCAGCAACGGTATTACAAGATCAGCCACTTCAATAAGGTAGTTAAAATTGTAGTATTGTAGGTCAGATCAGTCGCAAGAGTGTGCTCAGGTCAAACCAAAGCAGGACCGAACTATCAGTAACGGACGACAATGCGGGAAAGAGAAGAAGTGAGTGGAGTTATGAAAAGAAAGAAGAATGAAGCTAGAGGGGCAGAGAGAGACAAGTCACACTCTGTGCCTGAAAGAGGCTCTGCTCAGCTCAGTTGCCGCAGCTGGGGGGGAAACAGATGGGTGGAGGGGGAAGTCGGAAGGTGAGTAGATAGAGGATTACAAGTACAACAGGGGAACAATAGGGTAAGAAAGAAAGAAAGAAAGAAGACAGAGATACAGAGGCTAGATGACTGACATAATAATAATTATAACAAACTACCTTGGTTATTACCCTGGTGCATAGTATTATTACTCACTGTTGTAGCCACACATTTCCCTGCCAGCCCTGGTGAGGAAGAAAGCCTTGCGAGTTGCGGCTGAGGAAAGGGGAATTGCTCAACAACTGAGCCACAGCTGGCACACGATATTTGCGGCAACGTAGAGAGGTACCTAACCTCTCAAGAGATTTATAATTAGCACTTTCATCGCATCATGTAAATAGCGACTCGGACGATAAGACGAAGAAGCCAAAACCATATTAATACTACTGGTCTTTGTACCTGTTTTCGAGAAGTCAGATGGCGCCGGCGTCAGAGGGTCGGCGCATCGTCAGCCAGTGAGGGCAAAGCGGGGTTTGGCTATCAGCTACGAGATAGGTGGATATCTTAGATTATCTACTCTGATCTGTGTCCGGGTAAGAGAAGGACTGTTTATGTTGGGCGCGCTTGAGAACCATTGAAGGGTTAAGCTATTCATTTTTCTGCCTGGTATCATTTGCAAGACACTTATAATATGCGAATACTTGCAAGAGTATACATGCGTTGGAGGGGTATCTACTCTTTACTAGGTACTATCTTCTCTCTAAATAATGCGCACGGCCCGGAAGGTATGAACAGGAAGGTGGCCCGTGATCTTAGGCTCTAACTGCTAGAACCGGTTCGACTGCTTGAACTGCATCTTGCTGATCGATATTTCATTCTGTGTATCTAGTAAATACTAAGCTTAGACTAGACTAAACCCATGGAACGATTATTCGGCGAGACAAGCGGGACAACTCCTGGGTCTATCATACTAAGGTACCCATGGGTCAGTAGCATCCTTATTTTCTCCACAGCTGATGCTGGAGCAGAGAGAGAGATCATCAACCACAGAGGTGAATATGAAACTGGCCCCATATTACTGCTCCCTGAAACTACTAGTGCTACAGTATGAGCTACTTTCCATGGTTCGATAATCTAGGTACTTAACAGAGCATGGAGTACTGTCCTACCTATTTATAACCTAGGTACTAGTACTAGTAGAGCTAGTAGGTCAGCTTCCCCAGCCACAGTTGTCTACCCACCAATCAGACACAAATCTATACAGGCCTAAGGTATCAATATCGCCAGTTAGCCCTGCCTGAGGCTGTGCAGTACTGTGCATCCATGTCTCCATCGCCATCACCTTCTCCCCCTCTAAGCCTCGTTTCACCAACCTCAAAGAAGAAGAATGTTTCTCATCATGCAGTAGACAGTGACCAAGCCCCCATTTCACATTCTATGATATCAATGTCACCCAGAAACCTTTTCAGTTCATCGAGCCCATCCTCCCCTTGTCAGACCTTTGATCAAGCTACGCATAGACAACTGAAGCCACAAACAAGGATTGAAGTCAAAACAAGCTTTTTATGCTCTGAGACAAGCAGTCAGACCCTTCTCGACAAGATGTCCCCCCATGAATCGGCTCTGAGCCTCTGACATCACAATGGGTGGCGGTGCTAGGCTCTGAAACGACGACCACTTCCTATCACGTCCCCGGCAATAGTATGATTCTCTCAGCTGAGACCCTCAGAGTAGCCCTGGAATTTGAGCAGAAGGAAAAGGCAGTGATATGTATTTAAGAGTTTGGAAATATTTGAAACCCTATACACTGTGATAGACAAGGCGGATTTTCTGACAACAGCATAAATAAACGTTCCCTGTTAAAAGACATGTGTACATCTCCCAGACAAAGAACAACCAAGCTCACAGATACTATCATAAAAAAAGCCCGCTGCTTCACGGGCAGTCAGGCATGTCTGAATCCACCGAAACAGCGTAGTTACAAAGTTGAGTTAAGACAAGAGGGTGGACATACCCGAAATGGTCAAAAAGCGAAAGAGAACAACCAAAATACAAAAATAAATAGAAAAGAGATAGAAATGCACGGAGTCTCTCCATCAATCAAGAGACACGGAAATTCAGAAGAAATTGAAACAGAATGATGGTCAGAACAAAGGGAATTAAAACGAAGGAAGGTCAAGGAGAAATGAGCTCCAGTAATCCAGAAGATGACAACACAGAAATAACGGTCAAGCGAAGAATAAAGACAAATATAGAAGAAAAGAAAGTAGAGTCACCCCAACAAAAGATCATCAGACACATAAGCAAATTTCTCTATCAACATCTCGGATCAAATACCTCGAGCTCCATGGCCTCACTATTCATCACACGTGCACGGTATGACCACCGTCAACAACTCCATGATATGAGCAGTTATCCTTGAGCTGTGACTTCCACCGAGCGGAGTGATCCTCTTGAGCCACGACGGGGCGAATCCTCTCCGCTGGCCAGTGTTTCGGTCGACTTCTTAGCAAGTTCCTGAAGACGCGCCATCACAATAGGCGAGTCAGAGTACAAGACAGTCCCCCTTGAGTACGTGCAAGGGCTGGCCTTTTCCTCGTCCTCGGCGAAATCCTCGTGTGCAGCCTCCCGGGTAATCTGGGGGAAAGTACGCAAGATGACATGTCGGCTGGGGTCATTACTGGAACTGACGCTGCCCTCTTTCGGGGCCCCGTATTCGTCCCAGCTGTCATTAGAAACACCTTCGGCATCTGGAGCCGGAAGGCTAGCTAGAATCAGTTCTCGTTCTACACGAGCCAGTCTCCAGGTCTCCGCCGCGAGTTTGACGATTTTGCGCACACCAATGAGCAGGGAATCGAGATGTCGTGGGTCGGCGAAGTGTTTGATAAGATCGATGATCTCATCGACAATCACCGCAGCCACGACGTTGATCGACTGTTTCGCATCCGATGTGGTATACGCTGCCTTCAGTGTCTGCTGTCTCCAGAATGCCTCCCGTCTGACGGACTTGCGACGAATGTCCATTGAAAGCATCTGGAAGAAAGTGTCCGCCTTGTCGTATCGCCTGCCCAGAGTGAACAAAAACGGCTGGAAGATCCGGTAGGTCAAAGTTTTCGAGATGACATGCTGTACATATGCCGAACGCAGTTCCCGCGATGCTGGCGTATTATCAAGGAACGACGGTAGCTCCGGAGGAATCTTAGACAAGATGTCTTTGGGAGGATCAATCGGGAGGTACGTGAAATGCTCCTTGGACAAGGAAACGATAAGACGAGAGAGCTGGTCGAAACAGTCCAAACTAGATTTGAGATTCTTATCAGAACAGGTACATTTATAGCGTTACCGACATCTCATCGTGATCATTCTATAGACGAAACAATAGAGACAAAGAAATTGTCAAAAGACATGTATATGCGCTGAAAAGAAATCGACAAAGGAAAGAAGAGACATAAAAGAGCGTGGAGTTTCAGTCTGGTCAAAAGAAGAAGAAAGAGTGGTAGAAATGAAGATGAAAATAGGGCCGAAAGAGAGAATATAGACAGAGAGCAAAAATAAATAGATGAAAAGACAGTTCTGCCGCTGATGAGATGGTGTCTCAATGCACTAGGTCACTTACAAGAATGAGTCTCCCTTGGTGCTCTTAAGGTCAGTTGCTTCTCCAAGACTGTGGAGTGTCTTCCTCAGCCTGTCACAATCCTTGCCCAAATTGTTGATTGTGGTGCGCATGCCCTCAACTGCACGTTCAAGCTGTTGCTCTTTGAGCACATTATCCTCCTCCAGCTTCTTGTTCTCACGCTCGCAGCTGGCCAGCTCTTCACACTTCGCAGAAATCCGAGCCTCCAACTCAGTGCGTTCTTCAGTCCACTGTTGTTCCTTTTGTTCCAGCTCCTTCTGCTTCTCATCGAGTGCGTCCTTTGTGGAGTTTAATTCGGTCTGCGTCGACTCCAACTCGGCAACTTTGGCATCAAGCTCGGTCTTTGTCGACTCCAATGCCGTGACTTTGGAGCCAAGCTCCTCCTTCGTGGAGGCCAGTTCGGCTTCCTTCAATCCCAATTCAGTCACTTTAGAGTCGAATTCGGACTGCAGGGCATCGTGCAATTCCTGTAGTTGTTGTTTCTCGCTCTCGTATTCTGCCTTCATCGTCTCTTGCTGGTCGAGTAATTCCTTCTCCCGAGCTTCCAAAGCTTCCGCTGCCGCTTTCTCGTCTTCGGCCTTGATTTCCTCAAATAGTTCAGTCAACTCTTGCTTCTGATTCGCAAGAGCTTCCGCTCTCTCCTCCTTCAGACGTTCCAATTCTTGCTCGTGCGCCTCCTGCGCTTCTTTGATGTTCGTGTTCAGAGCGGCGATCTGCCCTTCCAGTTCAGACTTCGTTTGCGAGAGCTCCTGGTTGGTCTTTTCCGACTCCGCTAGGCTCTCTTCAATGTCCTTTCTCTTCTCCTCGAGGTTGCCTAGTTCCATTCTGAGTTCATTTATGGTGTTCTTCAATTTCGTTGCCTCCTCCGCACTCTCGTTCGCTGCCTTTCTCATCTGATTCTGCAGCGCTTCGATGTAGAAATCCTTGTGCATCAATGCCTGTTCATGCTGAGTTTCCATCTGCTTAAATTCAACCTCCCGAGCTACAAGCTTGCTTTTTGTGTTCTTGTACCCATCGAGCAAGCGGTTGATGTCCGGGATAGCCTCTTGAATTCTTTGCAGAAGTTCACCAGGCTCGTCGTGCTCCTGAGGTGGTGAAATGGTTCCCCTATCATTCACACCGTGCCCATTTGGCAACCCCATATCCCGGAGGGCTTGGAAGGCCGACGCATAATGAGGATCTATTGAGCCGCGATGAGTGGGACGCATATTTGGAGAAGGGTGATGATAGTAAGGAGCATAAGGAGGCAGGTAACTAGCAGAACTCATCGCAGGTGATTGATAAGCAGTGGCATAGCTAGGAGCGATTGAGTGAGGCACGCTGGGAGCTGGCGGCGGAGGTCCGAACGGCGTAGCATGTGGCGAAACCGCTGGAGACATGTAGGGACGAGTAAGCGGACTGCTGACCTTTGTAACGGGAGAGGCGGGTTTCGAGGCATATTTATGCGCGGGAGACGCTGGCGTCGCCATGGCGGGCGAGGCGCCTCTATAGTGAGAATATGCAGACTGTGGAATGGGCGAAGATGGCTTCGATGCAGGCGATGCTGTATGAAACGCAGGAGAGGCAGGTTGATTTACAGGAGATGCACTATGTAACACAGCGGATGCCGCCTCTAAGGCAGGAGAGGTAGTCCGGGAAACAGACGGAATCGCCTGGGATTCGGTAGATGCTGCTACAGGTGCAGGAGACAGCGGCCGCCAGGGCGAAGCAGGGTCCGGTGCTGGCAAAATGGCTGGGTCCGCAGGTGGAGTAATCTCTTGTTGGGGATTAGGGAGATCGGCTTCAGCTTCGGCTGTGGCTTCTGAGGAAGGATTTGGCGCCGGTGAAGCGGCATTCGAGCGAGAAGACGCCGCTACGTACTMGGTTTCTGTCGGAGACGGCGATGGTAACGGAAATGAACAAGCAGCTGCTTCTTGTGGAAACATGGGAGTCTGAGGTGCTGTGACTGGGGTCGGCTCTGGGGGCTCGACAGCGTCACTCTGGCCACTTAGATCATGGTTTGGCTCAGGGTTCGTCTCAACAGCCTCTGTCAGAGTGTCGGGTGCCGCTAATTCCTCCCGAATGGACTCGTGAGTCGCTTCAAAGATGTTCTGCACATCGTTCAATGTCTGCGGCTGACTCGAGAAATCCTCTTGGTCCGATTTCGTCGATGATTGAGGGACTTCCCAGTTTTCAGTCACAGCCGAGGCTGTCGCTGCAACAGGTTGAGGGTGCTCCAGTTCTGGTACTTGTTCCGGGGCCCGTCCGCGTTCTGGGGCAGGTTCCGGGAGAGACTGCAGAGGAAGGTTTGATTCAAGTCCGTGACTTTCGGCAAGTTGAGGTTCGGCTTCGACCTGTGCTTGTAGTTGTTGATCTTCTTGATCAAAAGGAGGTTCGAGGTCGACCTCCGGCTGCGGCTGTTGGTCTTGCTGCTCGGCGGAAGGTGTCTCAGTTGGGTTCTCAGACGCTTCTTGGATCTTCCCCTTCTTATTCTTCTGCTTGCCGCCGGGTTTGGCTTTGCTCTTCTTGCCTGACCCTGCCATTGTGGTAGAATGAGGCGTGGCCGAGTGCTAGCTGTAGAAGAAGACGTGTCCCCAATAGCTTTGATTTCTGATGTAGAAGCGATAAGTGTGTCAGCAGATACTCGATTGGGCTTGTTGCTGCTTCAGAACTGTACATTTGCAAGCGCGCTCGGCGGGGTCTTAAGATATACACTGGCTTGATATGGATATAGAAAGCTATAGGTCGGAGTTGATCAATCAGAAGGAGGAAGGCGAGTGATCAGCGATCAGGCGATTATGGGAGTGATGTAAAAATAAGCATGCATTCGGGGAAAAAAGAGATGAATTCCTAGGCGTAGTAAAGGCACGCGATGGGCACAAATAGTTGGGCCACACGAAGACAGTATCACACGGTGTCAGGAGTCTGGTGCGCAAGCAAGCAGACTATTTTGGAAAGAAAGCCTGACGCCTACTGCGCTGTGTTTGGAGCAACTGAAATGCGTGGGACAAGATAATCAATGAGGAAAGAAGTCAGAGAGCAGAACAAGCCAGCTAATAACCCTGTCTGGAATCAAGCCCAAAACGACGCTGTTACACACGAGAAGGATCCAACCAGCCTCTCTGAGGCTGGACGAGGCAGAAAGCGGACCGAACCTTAGTCCAATACCAATCAGTATCTATGGGTTGGTTCGAGTCACACCATAGTACTGGTAGTTAGGCGATCTTAAGACCGTGGTTTTGGGTGCTAAAGCGGTAATTGTAAAGAATGGGTCCGAAGCCATCGGTTCCCTACCTGCATTACCGAACGATCATGGTGAAGTAAAATGGGTTGGGCATCAAAATGAAACTGCATCTTCCGGTGGCAGGATCAATCATGAGCTAGAATGGCAACTCGGAACGCTGCAATCTGAACCGATTGAGGGAAAAGCAAATTGTCAAGGCTCTCACACGCGACACATGTCCTCGAGTGCTTCATTTTTCCCATGGTGAAACTGCAGGCAGGCGTGTCCTGCAAGTAGCTGCCTGTACTCGAGAGACCAAGAGGCAGGGAATGGGATGTGGGGTTTCCACGCTAGAGACAACTGGAGGATGGAGATCGATGACATGTCCCCTTTGATATCCAGACATTTTGAAGCCTCTCTTATTGGCAACAGGGAAGAGCCCAATAACAACGGTCCCAATGGGAGCAGTGGGGAGCGCCAGTTTGAATGTGAGGCAGTTAGTTACTCGGTTAGTATCTCAAAGCAAAGCACCAACAAACCAGCAGCCATTGTGAATGCGACAACGCAGAGACCCGCCTTTCTGATGTGTATGCAGCAGGAGCCAGTTTGATAGGTTCGAAACTTTGGAGCTAGAATGATCCCGAAGCATAGCCTGAATAAATAAATTAGTTCACAGCAGCATGTGTTGGTGCGTGGCAGCGTGTGAAATAGCAATCTACTTTTTCTTTGGACGGCTGTGAGCATATTCAGGCGCTTGAGGTGGCTGGGCTCATATGACCGTTGATTCGAGCGACGAAGAAGACAAAAATACGCTTTGAGCCTTGGTTCATCAGTTATTGGGTATGAGGAGTTATGAGTTGTCGTTGGTCTTTAGCGTCCTCCGATTATTCATGTTCAAGTACTCTGTAAATGGTGCTGATGCCCACGGATTACATAGACTATTCATAACACTCATTTCATGCCAGATAGGTTTAGCTCTAGGGCCCAAGATTAGGGCATCAGACCAGCTTCATGAGAGGTACAGCAGAACAGGAGACTGGAGACCAGTAAGCAAAGTATCATGGTGTTGTATCGCGAAGAGGCCACTTCCCGGTCTTAATACCGACTATGCTTGAGATTACTTGAATGTAGTCCACTCGCTTAAGATGACTGTATAAACGCGGGGGAAAAAATCAAAAAATGGTCCCTACGAGGGTCGAACTCGCGACCTTGGCGTTATTAGCACCACGCTCTAACCGACTGAGCTAAAGGACCAGGTCGATGAACAGTTGTGTTCATTTTTACTATGTAAGGTCGTTCAGCAGGAGGAAAAGTAAGAACGTAAGAATGGCCTTGAGCAGAAGTAGGCTCGATTCTCCGAGCTGCTGCGAGTCCGAGGCGACATGTACTTTTCCAACATCTTATCATAGAGGCCACTGGAGCAACCGAGGGGGTCGATGGATATGACCTGAGGCAGTGACCTTCTCCCAATGACTTCTGCATGCCTATTGTTCTTGCGATGATTGAACGTTGAGGCCCCAGTGTACATCCATCCGCATAGCGACAGAGATGGAAAGACGGGGGCCATCCTGACGTCCTTGTGACCCAGTTTCTTCAATGAGAGCGACACTGTAGGCTATTTTGACTCCACTCTAAGAGATTGGCTACTTCTGTATCCTTTCGAGATAATTCAGAACCAACAGCTCAGCGGGACCTGCCTTGGACCATTATTGGCACAAGTCGGTATCCAGCATTAACATGGTAACCTCAGCCATTGAGTGAAGGATCGCTAAATTATACCCACTTGAAAACTCATAGTGAACGAATATTACTCCTCTTTCCTCAGTATTCGCCTAGTAGACATTGAAGATCTCGTTTTGAATCATCGAGTGGTACGGAGTCCGTAGGTACAGGAGACTTCGTAGGTTGCGCTAAGCTAAGAAGGTAGAGTCATGTGACGTCCGGCAAACCGCCCTCGCGCGGCTTTCAACCTCTATTCATCCGGCGACGGCATCATCGTCATTAATCGGCATTGCCAATTGTCTTTCTCCACAACATGTCTTTCGCCAGACAATCAGTCGCTTCGGCGCGGCAGCTGCTGCGCAATCAGCAGCCCCGCCGCTTTGCCTCTCATACCGCTCACGCCGAGCCTGTGAACGAGAGCTTCGGCGTACGTTGATCTCCCCCACGACAGAAATCGTCCTCATCTCTGACTGCAACTCTTTGATCTGTACAGCGCAGCTTCTATGTCACCATCGGTGCATTCACCTCCGCCTACGTTCTTTACCGCCTGAGCAAGTCCACTGAGGAATCGGGCTCGCAATCGTGGATTTCCAACCTCATCCACAAGTGGACTCCTTCGGAGAAGGTGTTTGAGGAGAGGAACGCCATTCACACAGCACTTATGGAGAAGGCCGCTCAGGATCGCCACCTGCTTCAGTCTCAGGGCCCTAGAGCCACTTTCGAATTAAAGCAGCCCGAGTACGTTCATATGAGCTCCCTATGTCCCGCCCAAAGCACTAGCTAACGTATTGATTTCTGCCTTTTCTAGAGTCAGCTTCAATACCTCTCCTCCTTACAATGTCCCTGCTGGTTCGTCCGCGGACCTGAGTGCTGTTGTTGCTCATTACGAGCAGCAGAACAAGCAGATGGAAGAGGCCCGCGTCGCTCGGATGAAGGACGGCAAGGTTGTGTCTCTATATGACTAGACAAAATTGACTCTTACTCCAAGTTCTTTTTAAAGCAATGTTAGTGGTAGGCATGACTTGGGGCCATGTTGTACATATTACAGATTCATTTATGGTAGCCCCGTCAACGTTCCTTTTGCTGTTTCATTGACCAGTCTCGTTTTACCGCTGTTTACGATGGCAAAAGCCGGCCGATATTGCCTGGTAGTTCTTATGTTCATGCTGATATATGCATCACTCTCAATGTAGTGATCAGGTACTCCTGAGCGCAATACTTAATATCACTCGACCGACCCCTTCCGAGTTGATATTCACCTGCTCTTCCACATCTAGGCCATGGCCATTGACGTTTTTCAGCACCGTCAGAAACTCGTCAACTCCACCTCCCACACCGAAATAGACCTTTTTCGCTGCTATAAGGGCTTTGCTCCGCTCTTGTTCGGTTTCAGACCGGCGGAGCAAGGCAATCAACGTCTCCGAGAAGGGCGCCAGAGATGCCGGAGAGTATATCGTCTCACTCGCAAGAATCAAGGTTTTCCCTTTGCCCTGGCCGTAACTGGAGAATACCAAGTCAACAAAGGCAGGAGACCAGGCACCGGAAATGAACTCAAAGGTGATCTTCCTGCTTGCAAGATCTTTCTGAAAGCTCTCCAGGAGCTCAGGAGTGATGTCTAGTTCTTCTTCATCAGGTTGGTCCCCGGACGAAGTTGCCTCCCTCGAGGGTGGATCCCTATGCGTGACTATATAGTTCCAAGTCAAAAGCAGGTTCGGAAACGTGACTAGGCGAAGGACAGCAGAATTGTAATCTGCGAATGTGAAATGGATCTTGTTCGTCGCTGAGTCCGGTCGACACAGTGCTTGCGCGAAGAGAGTCAGTGACGGTACCGCAGTCCCAGCACCGAGCTACTTTTCCCCGTCAGCGTCCATTCGAGCAATAATTGCATACAGAAGTAGGATGAAGTGGACGAACTACGGACCTCAATAATGTGCTGGTCCGCATCCTGAAGAGATAGATCTTCACTAGCAACCAATTTGGCAAGATCCAACGCGCACTCCCATGTCTTGAAGCCACCTTCGTAGAAATTGGGCTTGATATCCCCCTTCTCGAGCCCTGAGATAAGTTCTTCATTCTCATGGTCTGCACTGTCTTCGGCCATAAGCTGGGTCCGAATGTCGAAGACTTCTCGACGTGCAAGGGTGAACGTCTCCTCATCTCCATGAGATGCATTTATTACGAGCTTGTTGTATGATATTTGTGATGGCAATGTAGAGATCTAGAACATGGTTAGATTGAGCATATATGACCGATCAAGAATTATCCTCCGCCGTCGTCTATTCCTCTCTCCCCCTCCATCAAATCCGTCGCCTTCAAGCGCGACCCGTCTGTAGCTACCCGCCTACCTAGGAAGGAATCTAACAGCATGAGTGACACATAGAACTTACCCATTCTCCCATATCATGTTTCTGAGGTTCCATTAATCTTCCAGTGATCTGGTTGCTGGCGTGCTCCACAGCATTCATATCTCTCTCATCACCACCATTGAGATCGTTCTCATCAATGTCAATGTCATCACCAGAGAAACCAAAGCTGAACGCCGACGTCATTGCGCGCTTATAGAATAATAATTATTTTCTTCTAAGCAAAGTGTTGATTAACCTTGAACAAACTTTATCCGAGTGCTTTCTGGAGAAGCTGAGCACAATATGACAACACTTTCATGGATTCTGAATATAGCAAATGTAATTGTCTTCAGCTGACAATTATTAAAATAAAGATGACTGCCTTTGGTTTGTGGAAATTGAAGAGTGACAGCGTCGACATCTAGTGCTTGAAGCCATGATCCAAAAATTTGCTCAAAGTATATTGATGACTAAGCGCACCCAACATGCCTATCAACTAGATGACCATCGCGATTCATAACAATCTTGAACCAGTAAGTAAACATGTAGTGTGGTAGTCTATTACAGCTTATCTATCCAAATGCAATATCTGTGCTAAATTCTCGTGCGGAAGCTGGAAAGTCTAGGCCAGCCCCCAAATCGAAAATTCATTAATATGACGGTTGTTTTCGCATGTTGCAAAATCTATCATTTCAGCGTTATAATGTCGTCTATGTCTTGATTCACTCGCAATAAAAGAAAAAATAAAAAGAAAATTACGCAGATCCGTTCTCCATCTGCTGGCTAGCGAGAACAGCCTTCTCAAGAGCCTGGAGCGTATCGGCCTTGAGATCCTCTGCATCCTCAACACCGCAGCTCATGCGGACGAGGTCATCAAAGACGCCAGCGGCCTCACGCTGATCCTTAGGAATGCCAGCGTGTGTCATGCTCGAAGGGACTTCGCAAAGACTCTCCACGCCGCCCAAACTCTCAGCAAGAGTAAAGACCTTGGTGTATTGGCAGAAAAGATGAGCCGCCTTCTGGCCTCCCTTGATACGGAAGCTCAGCATACCACCGCCCATTCCCTGGCGGTGTTGCTTAATAGCGATGGCGCGATGGGGGTGCGAATCAAGTCCCGGGTAGTTGACAGAGATAACATGAGGGGACGACTCGAGAGCCTTGGCGACGATTGTAGCGTTATTCGTCGCCTCACGGGCGCGCAGATGAAGGGTCTTGAGGCCACGGTGAGCGAGCCAGCAATCGAAAGGAGATGGAACGGCCCCAATGGCATTCTGCAGGAATGTGAGACGATCCTTCAGACTGTCAGAGTTGAAGGCTGCGACGCCCATGAGAACATCCTATATCTGGTCAGTAAACTGCCTTACCCGTAGACGATGGGTCACAACTTACTGAATGACCGTTGATGTACTTAGTAACCGAGTGCACGACGATATCGGCTCCGTGGTCCAAGGGATTCTGAACATAGGGACTCATGAAGGTGTTGTCAACCACCACGATGATGCCATGCCGGTGCGCAACGGCTGCTACGTTGCGAATGTCGACCAAGCCAAGTGTGGGGTTGGATGGGGTCTCAATCCAGACCAGCTTGGTCTCGTCGGGTCGGATCAATGCCTCCACATCAACTTCAATGCAAGGCGAGAATGTTACATGAACACCGTGGGCCGAGGCGACCTTTGTAAAATATCTGTGGGTTCCACCATATACATCGGACACCGAGACGACGTGAGAGCCTGCAGCTAGGGACTGGAGGATTGTAGCTGTGGTCGCCGAACCGGATGAGAAGGCCAGTGCGTATTTAGCGTGTTCGAGGGCCGCAACAGCTTGCTCGAAGTTATCACTAAGAAACTTTAGTGCCTATTCATTCGCACTATCGTCTCAATTGGTCTCAGGGCAGTCACCTACCGGTTTGGGTTTGAGCTTCTGGTGTACTCATAGAGACCTACGGGGTTACCGACGCTGGTTTGCGCAAAAGTCGTGGAGAGTGAAATCTACGTTAATGGTTAGCTCTTATCCTTCTCCATAAGTAGCGATGGATTCAACGCAATTCATTTGAACTCACAGGAGCAATGACGGCGCCAGTACTGGGATCATGAGGCGATCCAGCGTGGACAGCTAACGTGCCAAAGCGGCGGTCCTCTGCACCTGCGCCATTCTGAGAGTAGCCATTGGAAGATGCAGTCATTGTGAACGGTCGACGACGTTGAAGATGATTTGAGGGTTTGTACAATCAGGGCGAGAAAAGAGGGGCGTGAGAGAAAGAATATAGAGGGATGAAATTTTATCGATAACGGATTTATTTGATCTAGTTATCAGATATTGAAAGAAACAGTCAGAGGAGACAGATGTATGAGATCACTCCGAAAAAGAAAAATAAAATCCAATAAGGCGCCAGTCCTGCGTCCTCGTGTTTATAAGAGTCAGCAATTGACAATTAATAATAACAGACAACAAATATTAGACTGGAATGTACGACGGAGAAACACAGACACATCAAGAATTATGTATTTTTTTTCCTGCCCTTCGGACTCCGATTTTTTCTTCCCCATCAAACTCTCTTTGGATTTCTTTTACGTTGCACTACAAAACTACAGGGCAGAACTTGTCTCCATCTGAACCAGACGTTCCCGGCACTAACCGAGCATGTAGATTCAATTGATAATCAGATCCAGTACAACGTGGATCTTGCAGGTATCATCTAGGCTAGATGGATTATTGGGTATGTATATTGCTTGCTGACAGGCAGATGCATGCAGTGATGTTTCGTGCATACAGAGATCAGGTATCCCTAATCTTCGGTCTGAATGATCATCATCACAATCTACAAATAGTAAGTTAATTAGTATATCCCCTGATGACAAATGGACATAGAGTTGGTAAGCTGGAACCTACTGTGATAGGTACATTCTACTACAACTTTACACTACATACAGAGTAGGACAATTTTATCTGGATCCAGATCACGTCATTTCCAGACATTTGTAGTCATCTCTTGACTATCATCTCAAATTCATCATGCAATAGGCAATACGTTCAGTGCTGTCCTGTCCTCTATTGTAGCAACGCCAATGATGGGAATCATTTATCAACTCCAATTCCAGCCCGTTGTATCATCCAGCGTGTATATAACGACAACATAAAAAGACATGGCAGTACCCTCACTAATCAACTTCCCCATCACCACCAGGACACGGGTCCCAAACCCGCCATTTGCATCGAGCCCTGAGATTTTCAATTAGCCAAACTAGAGTTCACCGGAAATCGAAACATGAGGCACATACTATGATGGAGTAGGGAGGCTTTCTTTCAATGGTTGCGCCGTCTCCTAGATCTGGGGCATTGGGAATCTGATCATGCCATTCCTCCATCTCAACTCTAAAGCGGACAATTTCTCCTATGTCGAAGTAGAATGTTGAGCCATCTTCATTCTCCCAAACCCACACCTGATCGGCAATGTCACTGTTCCCTGTTCAGCCAATATGTACTTGCGACAGTCTGGAGAAAGACGGTTACTTACAATCGAGCACCGTCCAACAGAAGATCCGGGGGAATGAGAATGTCATTGAAGAATTCTACACCAACTACTTCATGTATTAGCATGAGTATAGTGACCACGAGCTTGAGGCAGTTGCGTACTCTTAATCCCTTGTTGAGTAGCACTGGAGATCTTGCCTAGTAGGATTTCTCCTTTGAACGGCCGGAAGACGATGAGCCGGAATTTCACTATAAAGAATAAGTAAAGCAGTTATCTTCGGCCGGAAAATGCTTCCAGACATACCGTTTACATTGACCAAACCAGTGCCATGGCCTATTAAACCATCCGACGATTCTAACAAGTCATAGAATCCAATGCAAAGGCCAATTTTTTGAATGACCTGCACAAGCGAACCATGTCAGTCAAGGCGACTGCCACCTCGTTCAGAGTGACTTCGTCGTACTTTATTTGCATACTTTTCGTTGATATTGTCCTCGATCGCGACAGCGCTGTACTTGGAGAAGTCTTCAGGAGAGATCTGGATGAGATCTGAGACGGTTGTCTGCCTCGCTGCAGTCAGCTTGTCTGTTCATGACAAGATAAATTAAAATTGATCAAGGACGTCTCTCAACTGACAAGAATGAACATTTCGAATATGTTACAGGGGAACGAGCTATCGCATGAGCAATGATCAGGATAGGTAGTAGTTTCTATTTCCACACAGTCGCAGAGAGGATTAGCGGCAAGACAAAACTTGCATTCTAACCATGTAGGACGCTGTAACGGCCCCTTCTAAATTATGTTTCCAGTAATCACAGATTCATGACATTATAAAAGTGTATTTGAATCTGCAACAAGAGAAGTTCAAAAAGATCAATCGCGAATCGCCTCGACCAATCGCAGGTTGCGGATCCTGCCTGGTTTCTCTTGAATTTTTCCTCCTGCGTCTGATAGCCAGAATCTAGCACGTGACTTCTCCACTGTTCCTTACTCGGGCTTTACAGTGACAGTTCGGTTCTCGGAACGGAACAACAACGTTGGAGCTTCGGTCCTAAAGAAGCGATCAGAAGTGATCGGAGGTTTTCTCAGGTCTCCGGGATGGCGTGAGAGGATGGCATCGATGCTGTCACTCATTTGAGGGCCTGCAGAGATCTTCCCGCAATGAGCTCCCAGGGATTCTCATTTCCTCCACCACCTCCTCCTCCCCCTCCTTCTCAGCAACAGCAGCAACATCCGTCGGCTTTTCCGTCCGGGCCTCCACAGTACGGTTACGGTTCTTATGGTCAGCGAGGTGGGCGAGGCGCTGGGGGGCACAACAGAGGTCGTGGCAGAGGGTTTGGGAATCGAGGAGGTCGGGGAGGCTCCTTTGTTCCCCACCATGCCAACCATACCCCGACGTATTCCTCTACTACGCCGTCTTCTTTCGGCTATGGGTCGATAAACTATACCGGGTTTACACCTCCATCTCAGCCTACTGTCGCTCGCAATATTCCGTCGCCCCAGATTGCGTCTTCTTTAGGGTCCCCAGGTTTCCAACACCAGTCCAATACATCCTCGTATGCTTCCGCGCAACACTTTTCGCAGCCGCCAGCCGTTCTCGGATCTCCATATCAGCCACAATCCGGTTATGATGCCTCTTACGCCCCCCCAAATACGCAATCGGGTCCTCCATACCCTTCTGTCGTGCACTCAACTCAACATATCCCTCAACCCGTACAAGCACCGATGATGAGTCCTCCAATGCGTTGGGGGTTTGAGACGTCACCACCTACAGGAGCATTTGCTAGTCCTCGGCGTAGCAATCAATGGGCGCCGCGGCAATCTAGCACACACCAGAACCAATCTTTTGGTGGAAACTCAATGAAATATGGCGGAAAGCGGGATCATGCGTCGGCATTTGGAGGAAAACCGCAAGCAGTTGCACCTCGCGTTCCCGCACCGCCTCCAGTCCCAAGCTTCGGTAACCCTCTGCCTGTAAAGCCTCCCCCGGCAGTCGATACTGCACTAAACCCGAGAAAAAAGAAACGAAAACACAACCAGTTGGGGCTCACGCCCAGAACCGAGGATCATGAATCGAGTGAGGAGGACGACTTGGATGAAGAATCGAAGTTGGCGCCAGCTGCTGCTGGTGCTACAGCGCCTTTGCGATTCACCTATAAAGGACGGACGTCTACTCTTCAGTCACCCACAGACGTTGCCGCATGGATTGAGGAACGGAAGAAACGATTTCCGACGCAAGCAAAGGTTGAAGAGAAGAAAAAGGCCATGGGTGAGGCTAAGAAAGCCCGTGAAGAAGCTCTGAACAAGAAAAAGATTGAGAGGCAGGAGCAAAGGCAAACCCAGAAGGTCGCCAATAATAAGCCAGAGAGCGTCATTGATCCGGCGGATGCAGCTGCCAAGGCGAAACGAAAAGCTGACAAGCTTCAACGCAAGCTGCTGAAGGAGCAGGAACGGGTAGCGAAAGCGGAGGCGGATGCCGAGCGGGCTCGGCTCAAAGTTGAAAAGCTGCAAAAGGTGGCCATGGAGGCGCGAAGAGGGTCAGAGTCCGCCACGCAGAAAACTGAATCTCAAGCTTCCGTCGCTGCAGAAAAGGCGGACACAGAATCTGCTCAGAAAGTGCAGATAGTCAGCTCCAAGGACAACGACTCGGAGACTGTGGCTGTCCCTGACGAGAGTTCTGTCGCATCCATGGCCTGTGGGACAATGGTAACAAAGACGGAACCCGGTGACCCAAGAGAGAGTCGAAACGAGGAATCCGCCGCGTCATCCTCCGATGACTCAGACAGCACCGACTGGACATCGTCAAGCGGACCTGGAATATCCTCGGATTCCGACGAGAGCGATGATGATTCGGCCCCCGAGGAAGCGTCTTCTCGCCGTGAGGGGCCGGAGCGGGTAGCACCACCGCCTCGAGTAAATAAGAAGAAAGTGTGTCGCCATTTCGCCCGCAATGGACGCTGCTTGCACGGGGAGAAATGCCATTTTCTACATGAGTTGCCTGAACGAGGCGCCAAAGCAAAACCTGTAGAGAAGAAAGGACGGAGGGGACTCTTCCAAGCCGTAAGTATCCTCGGACTTTAGCAAAGAAGGAAAAGGACCTTCTTTCGCCTATTCAAACGCTAACGCGCAAATTACTAGCTGGTCGAACGTCAGAAAGAGGACGAGGATCGGAGAGCGATGGAAGTAATTGTATGGCTGGGAGAGAACGGATTTCTCGATGCGCCAGAGGCCGAGGAAAGGGCGACTGGACACTCTCATACTGATGGGAACAAAGATGAGGACCAGGAACCTCAGGAGGCGAAACATATAGTTGCTGCTGCTTAGGTGCTGAACAGACATGTTACTATATAACATCGGCGCCATGTACATAAAATCCGCATACGTACTAGCTTCAGAACCAAATAGAGCCCTGGGCTGTCAGACGGCAGACCTGAAAGTTGACCAAAGCCAAGTCTATTGACTATTCCTGGTCCCTAAGCTATTCCCTCTCAGCGGTATGCCTCATGGACGCATCCTCACCACTTCGCAACTCTCTCTGTTTGGCTGTCGTACTTAAAGTCATAATACGGAAAGGTTTCATATCCGTACCGTAAGATACCTTAGCCTGGAACTTCCATTTAGATACCAAAACTTATAGCGCGATGATCATTTGGTTAAACAGCTTGGTCGCACAAGGTTACCTACCTACAAGTAACAGGCATGCATCTGGATGCTGTGAAGAAACATTTTTGTATATTTTCTATGCTACATTTAAAGTCACCACAGGAATTAAGAAGTAGAAGATCACTCAAGGGTTTGGGTTTTCTAGTGCTTGTATCTCCTACAGGATAACCAGAGCTAGACAATCATAATTCACTCATCTTCTGTGAATCAGAGGTTAAGGTAAGTTCCTCCGCTTCCCAAAGACCCTTGAAATTCCCATGGCTCATTGCCACTGATAGGCATCTACGGTAGTTTTATCTTCTTTTAGTCTTTGCGACCTTAGCGTCAACTAGCTGGGGCCCCGACCGGGCCTTCGTCGGCATTACTGACCTACTTATTTGGCTAAGCGAATGACTACCACTGACTTGGGCTAGCTGAACAAACGCCTTTTCCTAGCGAGGGAGGGACTAAGTCTGACTGGGATTAGCCTCCTCGATGGCGTTATTGCCCATTTATTCTGTTTTTGCCTCTTCCAGTCGGGGCGCTGTGAACTTATGGTTGATTAGACCGTCCTATTGGCTCTTCCTTGGGGGCGCCTGACTCGTGGCTTCCTAACTACCGTACTGGCGCGAAATCTCAATCCTTCCAACCTTAGCTTACCGAGATGAGCTGAACTAGGTTCCTTGGGCGTAGGTTTCTCTTAGCCTAGCTCTTCCGGTTATTATTGCTCGCTCCTATTCCACTTCTCACCCTCTTCTCCTCTTTCTTCCCTTTTTCTCCTTACTCCCTCCAGCCGGATCGTTGCATCATACTCATCTTTCTGTCTGTCTTTAACCCCCAGTCAGAGTCCATTCCTTTCGTTGAATACGTATACTCTAATTCACAATCCCTTCATTACAATCTTCTGGAATAGTTTATCTCATCCCCCGCTTTGTTACCTCTTTTCGGGAATCTATATATAATAGCGTCATCAACAAAAGTCTATACTTTGGTCAACATGCGTTCCATCATCTTCCTGTCTCTCAGCGCCCTCGCGGCCATCGCAGTTGCAGCTACCAATACGAATCCTTTCAACATCCCTGCCAGTGGTTACCAGTTCACGGCTGGTGAACCCACTACTCTGTCCTGGGATCCTACCACCAGTGGAACCGTCACTCTCAAGCTTCAATGGGGCGACGTTTTCACTGCTAGCTCTGGCTCAACCATTGTCTGTAAGTGACTCGGATTGAAACGAGTCTGGAGCTCTGCGCATCTGCTGACGTACCCTAGCAAGCATTCCCAATTCCGGAAGCTACACCTGGAATGTTCCTTCTGACATTGCTGCTCGGCCTGATTACACCGTTGAGATCGTTTCCGATGAGGACACCTCCGAAACCAACTACTTGACCCGTTTCACAGTTGCAGGAGCTACTGGTATCGCGTCGAGCTCCACGGCTACTGCCACTACCACTAAGACCGCCTCTACCACGTCTATCACGACCACTACTAGCGGAACTCCTTCCATGACCACTGTGACCTCGACCACTGCTTCTCCCTCCAGCAGCCCTTCGACCACCAGCAGCCCGTCTACCACTGAAACTTCGACGACTACCACCCGGGCTTCTCACACGAGCTCCGCCACTACCTCGGCTACTTCGGTCCCCAACGCCAATGGAGGTGTCATCAACCGGATCTCCGGTGGCATGATGGCACTCGTCATGGGTGTGATTGCATTCATGTAAGCAGTCTGGCGGTGAGTCACACCGCTGCGATCGGGCTCGATACACTCGAATATATAGCTTTTGGCGTGTCCTTTTTCTTTTTCCTTTGCACTTGCTTGGGCTCGAATATGGTTGGATTACCGTTTTTGGGTATCTACAGTTTGTTCTTGGCCTGCGGGTGGAAAAGGTGTAACATCCTTTTTTCGTGTCCGATTTTCTCTATTCCTCTTGGGCATATGATCGCGTAACCTAATGGTCATTATTCGTTGTTGGGACCAAGGACTCTCGTCTGTTCGGGCACACTTTTTGTATGGTATGTAGATATGTTTACATTGTAATGAATGACTTGCTTTGGCCTGCAGGAGAATGCGAGTAAACAATAGGGTTTTGTAAAAATTAACTGCATATTCTATGGTTTTAGGCCTTCTGGCCCGTTAAAGAGCATGAGGCTCTGTAGCCGACGATCTGCTGGAACTACTAGTATGAGTCGAAGATAACGCGGGGAATCGTTCCATAGTCTGTTGCAGTTGTACGGAGTAAGCCCAACACATTTCCGAATCGAACTAATGGTTTCGAATGTCCGATTTTCATTTGTTTTCTGTCACAGCGATACACCATCGGATGGCTGTGGGCCTCTAGGTAGCCGAAATGACCGTTAGCAGAGTGGACATAGTAATGTGGCTCGGCAATTGAATTGCATTTACAGCCTCGGGCTGAAATTACGAGAATTTCCTTCTGGAGTATGGCAGAGCTAATCCCTAATTACATTACGATCCAAATCATAGCGAACTATTATGGCCTATGGCATGAGCTGATCTTCTGTCAGCCATTACCTAGGTACCCACTACTCCGTACGTCAACGGGCTATACGGGCTTAAAACATGGATATCTGCTGAGGCCATGAGTCTAGTCTATAGTCTGGCAGATTTTGAGTATCTTGGTGAGATTCTGATTCAGGCACTATGCATAAGTAGGGAACCACGTAGCTACTGTAGATGTGCCTACATTATGCATGTAAGACTTACGCTTACGGGAGTAAGGTAGGGTGGTGTATCGACACGATGTATTTTTACTTGGATTGTATATTACCATACGGTTCGTACTGAAAGTACCTATCTCGAACCGAACCTTTCTCTGACATCGATGACTGAGGGCTTGAGGGTTCGAATGATGCAAGAAGCCTGAAGGGATTCTTTGGGCTAGAGAGGAACGGACATGCGCCTGTAATATCTTGTCGTGCATTGTGACTGGATACCTGGTAGACTAGCCTGCACGTTACCTACATACGTCGTCCTACGAGGCTCAGCACGTGGAGATGACCTGCAACATGCCATGCTCCGTTCTTACTCATCAAGCGGCTAGGGGCTTTGAGCTTATTGTTTATCAATTCTGATTAACATTAAGAATGCTAATGATGTCACTAACAACACTGTACGAGCACAGCTCCCACAGTGATCTCTGATGAACCTGAAACAGGAAGATAAACTGATTGGATAAAGCGGGTCCGAAAGGAACATGGCATCATCCGTCATGCAGACTGAAGAGAGAAAAAAGAAAAGGCAGATTTACGCGGCAACCCATTGAGGACACGCTCGCTTGATGAACTTCATGAACTTGAAGAACCCGACGGCATACTCGACATTACCGTGAGGATCAACTGTTCGCTCTGGAAAGGCTATACCAGCACCATATAAGCCCTTAACGAGACGTCCACGTTGATCGTAGAATCCTCCGGTTTCATGATCAAAGTCCGGCTCCAATGGCGAACCATTCACAGAAAGCTCTGGCAGCGGATCCCGAGTGAAGCCAATGGCCTGAACAATGTGAGTGCAGAAGGGTAACTGCAGCTTAAACTGTGCCATCTCTTTACCACTGCTGCAGTCGACCTTGGTGATGAAACGGCCTGCCTCGGAGGTCGGTAAAACTTCATCTTCGAGCTGCTGGCGGGCAAAGTCCGCAGCGAGACCCTTGAGACCGGTGTTATCTCGGAGGATCCAGCCGTCCATGTACTCGGCATACCGAAGAGGATGCCGGGTAAACCACTTGACGCGGAGCTGGGGATGAGAACTGCGGGCCAAGTCTACCAGGTTGAGCAGAGCCAGAATGGCACTATGCGAAGCCCCTACGACGGCGATGGTCGAGGGCGTGTTTCGCGGAAGGTACGAGGCGAGTTCGCTGGGCTTCAAAACAGTGTCGAGGTCCAGCCTCTGAATGTTGTGCCCAGGAACAGGGATCGGAGCGGTCGTCGGTGACGACCCCGTACACAGGATGAGTTTAGGTGTCTCAACTTCAAACTCGTCAGACGATCCGTGACTTTTGATCCGTACTGTCCAGGAAGAAGTCTATGGAACGGGGAAACGAAAAGCATTAGCAATCTATCCGGTTTCTCTCTCATGTTGCCCTCCTGTGGTAGTCCAATGTGGAATCTCAAACTAACCTTTTCCGCCAGCTTGGCAGCAACGACGTAACCCTTGCATTGAACAACCCGATCCAATTTCACAACGCCCTCCGTTAGGGCCTGAACCATGTCTGCACCATGCTGCAACAGACATGTTTGATCTTGGTCAAGTTTCGCTAGTGTCGTGAAAGCATTTGGCAAGCGTGTACTACTGATGACTGCACGGAATGGCTGGACACCTGTGGCATACGCTTGGAAGAAGGAGACTTTCGTGTTGCTGGACAGGACCCGAACAGTCAGCCGTGAGTTCCTCCTCTGGAGCTTGCTCGGTTTCCCATGCGCGTAAAGAGCCGGGAATAGTCGTGCTCACCTAGGAACCTCGCGGTATTTCCTGCCCACACGTCCGGCCTGAAAGTAGGGATCAACCCAGGCAATTTTCCCACCAAGCTGCCTCTCGAGGAGATTTCCAACCACGGCCAGACCGGCAGGACCAGCTCCCACAACAACCGCAGCACATTTCTGGGGCGGATTCATTATTGTTGAACGATTTGGAGATATAGATGCAGAGAGCTCGTAAATGAATTTTATGGGACAACTCTGGAATTACCGCATGAAGATATCTCAATAGAGGTATTGAAGAATCATAGGAAGGGTGCGAACTAGTAGGGAATCTCCCAGATGGTCAGAATCAGAAACCGGCGTTTTTCTCGGTGAAAACAGCTATCAAGCGTCGTGACACCTTCTCCTACGGAAAGAGGGGGAGCCCGATGATCATATACATCGGGAAACGGCGAGCAAAGGGACGCAGGATGCCAACAGCGAACAATAAAACCACACTGCAGACGCTTGGCAGGATTCACTGTTTACCGCTTGTCCAGTCCATTGATATGGGGATGAGCAACAAAGCGGCTTGAGAGCCCGAAATCAGGCATCTCGGACGATAGAACACATGGTGCGGACGTAATCAACCGTCCAGAGAGACGGATCATGCGGTGATAACAATCCCAAAGGGACTAGGATACTCCATTCCCAACTCCCTGTCTCATAGACTCAAGATGTCGAAAGCCCGGGCATATATTAGCAATCGGCGACTCAAACTGACTGCTGAGTGGTTGAACTTTGATGGTTGAGCAACTGATGCACCAGGCCCCACTTTGACCTTGTGAGTGAATCGCCGACCGAGACGCTTTCCGTCGGCTCAGTCAAGAGAGAATGTCATGAGGGGGAGGTGTGCTCGTCGTCGCCCTTCATCAAGGGGACAACGAGGGATCCCATGCGGTTCATGACTGTCACCAATTATGACCGTCACAGGTTAAACGGACATTAATCTCATTCACGATGGAAAAGGAACAGCTCCCAAAGGTGCTGGTAGCAATGGAGGATGGAGAGTCCTTATATTCAAGCACTCGAGAACCATGCACGGGCGGTCTTGGCGCGATTGCGTGATTTCGACTAGAATGAGGTTATTGCCGTTTGCCTGATTGGGAAGGTTGCTGCTATCTCATGCGTTTGCAGAAGAATGCGAAGTTGAGGTCAAAGGGTCTGTATATTGCGCAAGGGTTAGGGTCACTACCGTCGACCAGCTAGCTACCTTAAGATTTGATCAAGTATCTCCTCGTTTTTGCATCATTTCGCCGATACTCAACATTAACATGTGCTGTTGGATCGCTGTTATTATCTCTTTGGAAGAGCTGCTTGGGCTACGACTATTGTAAGGCACGGAGGGCTCGTGACAAGGTCTCGATTTGAACAGCGAAAATTAGAAGATTATACATTCGCTATTCCATGATTACACGGCCCAGAATACCCGAACAGATATAAATTCGACATGGTTTGACCATCCTGGAAATCGGGCTCGTCCCCAGACAGCAATGGAGTCTCCCACGCCCAAGGTCCGGACTACATTTCCATCCAGAGTCGCCCTACCACGACCTTGCGAACGCTCAATATCTTCTGCGTCAGCAGATTCAGCTTGGATGTTGTCAAGGTAGTGCCAAGTGATTGTATATTCTTGTGTCTGTGATACTGCGGTCTTATTCATCTGAAGTTTGCCGGGGCCTGGCAAGAAATGTGAGTGCTGGGGACCGATCGGTTCCTGACGCTCCTCTTGGCCAGCGGGCTGGGCGGACGCTTGCGAATCTGTTTGGTTGCTGCCATTTTGAGGGATCGCGTGTATGATCTCGACATCGAACCAGGTATATGACCCATCGTAGGGGCTTTCACCTCTAGGACCGCCACCCCAGCCTTGGTCATGAGACAAGATTGTGAAAACAATCTTGCGACAGGGATGTATGGTCTGATGAGGAAGTGAATTTGGGGCTCCGCTTCCCAGTGTCTATCGATAGGTCATAAGATATCAGTCTCCATAATAGATTCAAGAAATGGAGGCATTGAAGGCTTGATAATCGCCAGCCGTAGTCAAGGCAAGCTCTGCAACATACCGCCTCATCATAACACAACGGTGCCGTTCGTAGCAGCTCTCGGTCATGATCCTGTCTGATAATCGTCCTTGTGTCCATCCTAGCCTCGATTGAGGGCCAGTATTCGGCAGCCTCCATAATCATGTCCACAATCTCCATTGGCAACCCTTCCGAGATGACCTTCCATCTCAAAATATGCCGAACCTTGAACACATCAAATAAACCGGGATAGAAAATATCTGAGGCTGTGTCTTGCGCTGGCTCGCTCGAAGAAGGGTTTGTATCGTCCGAGTCATTAAACGGCGGTTGACGAGGGGAGCGAAAGCGGCGCATAATGGACGGAAACATCATATGAAACTGAAATCAATGTCGTAAAGCGCGAGGGTATCTTTAGAGATTTTGACAGCCCAGGCATCAATGATAAAGATGTTATCCTGTGCTCCGTCGAATAACACTGCTCATCGATCAAGGTCAACGCTGGCTGAGATCCCGGTGATTACAGATTTGGATAAAGATAGACAGGTCTCATAGACGTCTCCCCATTGCAATTTTGCCTATATTGTGCCTCAAAGCCGAAGTCAGAATTGTTGCCGTTTCCCCACGTCGAGGCGGGGAGTCCAGCGGACTGTGGGTTAACTCAGATAACTGATGCCTATCAGTGTCAGATTGTCTGGCCAGTGGCTTAGAAGCACGAACAATGGCCACAGGCTAGAAGTATGATGCGACGATGTTTAAGAATATTAATGAAGCATTCAAGAAGGTAACTCGACGACCTGAATGGGATATATGTGTTTGGCTGATAAGAAATAGATAGTGTATCTGATGACGTAAATGTTGTCAATGAGTTCTTTTACAACGCCATCCGTGTACTTCTATTGGGCGGTCCCCCAATATCTATACTGACTGGAAAACAGCGCTGTGATGACTTTGAAATAATGCCATTTCAGATTCAGGAAGATGATCCTCTCAATGTGATGAGGACATAGTTACGCTTCGTTGTAAGCAGTGCCTTGAACAGACCAGATGGAAGAAAAATTATACATGTAAAGAAGAAAAGGTCTATTTTGCCATCTTTCCTTTCCTGCCTCCGGCAGCCTGGTAGGCTGCAGCTCGCTTGGCGCTCCGATTCTTCGGCTTGCCTTTGGAGCCACGGCTCTTGGTCTTAATTTTGATGCGCGATGATCCCCCCTCTGTTGCTCGATGACCTTCAAACACCACCGAGTTCCCCGATATAGACTTTCTCCCTTCGGACTTCATCTTAGCCGCGCCGGCTCTACCAAAGAGCTTACCTGCACGACCTTGAAGCGTCGAGAAGCCCTCGCCAAGCGCTTTGCCATGAGAACCAGTCTCTGGGCCATCACGCTTCTTGGGGAGCTTCTTGGCCCGCGTCACCCGGAGTTTCCGCGGCAGCATGGGAGGAAACTTCTTCCCGTCCAGCAAAAGTGCCTCCTCCACACAGACCTGATCATAGAACTGTACATAAGCAAAGCCTTTGCCCACGCGGGTAGTACGGTCACGGACCACTCGGACAGACTCGACATTGCCCTTGGTCGAGTTCCGTTCTTTAGAGCCCTTGGTATGAGCGTTGAATGTGCGCCACAAACCTTCCTCAACGTCCGCGGGCCCCGACTTCTTCTTTTTCTTCGTCTCGCCTTCTTCCGGGTCGGTCTCGTTGTCCACGAAGTCAAGGTTGCCAACGAAGACACACCGCTTGTGGTCGATCTGGGAGGGATGCGCAACGCTGTCGACACGAAGGTGTCGGTCTAAAACAACAGTTCCATTCAAGGCCGCAGGTGCCTTCCGCTCTGCCTGCACCGTACTGTAAACAGCGTATGCATTGGTGCTTGGTGTAGTGTCATCCAATATCTCACGTCTAGCAAAGGCAGCTCGCTTGGGGACTTTCCCGCCGCTAGCGAAGGCCACGGAACGAAACCGAATCGATTCGACTTTGTGAGGCCCTGTAGATTCCGGAAGAGTGGAAAGAAAGGATGCCAGATGCTTCAATAGGGTCTTCTTCGCCGATTTGGACTTGATGGCCTGGCTCGAGACGTTGCCGAGGAACACGGTTCGGTTACTCCTTTCGACTTCCTTGGGCTCCGGATCACCGCTCTGAGTCTCGTGCTTGGGGACTGTAATTTCCTCCTCTCCCTCCGAACTTTCCTCATCCTCGTCTTCAGACTTGTCCGACACAGAATCATGGTCATCTCCTTCCTCCTCAACTTTCTGCCTCTTTGCCTTCTCGGCGCGACGCTTTTCCTGTTCCTTTAGCTCCTCCTTTGCTATACGCCGCATATAAGTCTCTTCGAGATCTTCCGCAGCGGCCCTTTTCCGTTTCTTGCTCGAAGTGGCCTGGGTATCCACGGCCGGCGTACTCTCAGCATCACTGGCGACTTCCGAAACGTCCTGCATATCTTCATCTTCGCTTTCCGGGTCCTCCTCAAGCTCGGAAATTTCTTCATCATCTTCTTCCTTTTCTACATCATCATCTGGCTCATTGTCCTTTCTCTGAGCGACAATCGGCTGCACAGGCGGAGCTTTCACTGGACCAGCCTGAATGATTCCGATCATGAGAGCGTTAGAAGAGCCTTATATTAGTCATGGATAAGTACATACACTTTTTTCGAACAATGAAGCCAATGTTGGGTCAATGGCGGCCTTTCCGCCCAAAAAGGGCAGAGTAACATCTGTCTTGCCTGGTTGCGAGACATTGTCCGACTGGGCCTTACTTTTCTTGCCCATCTTAAGTTAGAATGGGGGAGATCTCTGTCGTCCTTATAAAATGTGGTCAGGCGATGAGGAAGATCAAAATCAGTGGTTGAGTTTCCCACTACCAAAGCAATTACGCTTCTGTCTGGCTTTCTTCGTTGCGTTTCCTAATTTTTTCAGCCTCGAAAGGAAAAAATATTTTGGCGACGGGAGATGGATAAGATCACGTGCTTTATCGTATCAGCAAAGCCGAAAAGAGAGTCGCAGCGTCCACAGACTTCATACAGCTGGGCTATTTGCTCTGTTATTTTTATGAGAGATTCTTACGCGCGCATATCAGTAGACAGTAATCCTGTTACTGACAGAAAACGTCAAGGACTTCTTCAAATCCAGCACCGTGGTTGTCATGAAGAAGTGCCGCAACGGGATCAACAGACGGGGCACGGGTTGATATTATCCGCAATTAGCGGCAATGATATCACTGACATTGGGACCTCTTCATGACAAGCTGCTAACAACAACATTGCGACTGTTCAATAGTGGGCGCAGTAGCCAGGAGTACACATTGCTGAGAGTGATTTATTTCCAGATATTCTGAAAATGCATTTCGTAAGAGGCGATGTCTTATCAGATGAAGTAACTCAAATCTGAGATGTAAACTAAGGACATGTCACATGATGTGTAATCATCGATACCAGGGCGGTCAGTAACCCAGCGTCCACCACCAACCTGTTCGGAGTCTGGTCAGCATCGGAATAAAATACGGCAGAATACAATTACGCTCGGAATACTGCGACGAGTCTCAGCAGAGCAAAAGAGGTAGATTATTGCTGTCGCTCTTGGGGCTCCCTCCTCCACCTTTCTCACTACTGTCCGCTCCCAAGCAAATCAGTGGGTTCTGGAGCACCAGTGAATTTCTATCTCTGTCTGATCAATCATTTCCAGCTCATTGAGTTCTCTATTTACCCTCTCGATATCCTTCAACCGCGATTTCGAACCAATTTCCGCTCGTCCATGCCGCCTTTTCTCTTGCGCTGCAGTGTCGTATCGCCCGCTTCTTGAAGTCCACCACCTCCACCCTCTCCTCCTTCTCCTCGTCCTCCATCTTCCCACGCACAGTGCCTCTTGTGTAGGCCCCAGGTGATATCCGCTTCTGTTGGACTATACAAACGACCGTCAGCCTGATTTATTTTGGTTCTGTGTTTCTGCGGCTTGCCCCCCGTGAACGCAGTGGCTAAGGGAATCGCTGCTCGGTCGCGGGCAGCTGTGCTCAGTGCTCCTTTCACCGTTGGCGCATTGTTGATTGGTACGTTTTTTTGTGGCTTAAGGCATATGAGACGATAGGTTCTGCTCTATTCAATGAAGCTACTGCTTCGGTCCCTGCGAGAACGTTTCCCTCTTGCTCTGTTGAGACGGCGCAGTTGCCAGAGACTGCTGGTGATCTCGGGGTGTGTCCCGGGTAGCAGAACGATCAAATCTCCGCACCGCCTTCATCTGCAGACAAGGAACAGCCCAAAACAAACTGTTTTCAATGACGGATCTCCATTCTTATTATGTGCATTTATGTGTCGATTCACATTTTTGAGGTTCTAGCTGACCTTTATACTCAGTTTCTCAGTTTCCAAACCACTTACTTCCCACTGACTGCCCGAGACCACATTCCCGCTAGCCAACCTTAGTATTCGGTTTCCCCAGACCATTCAGAGAGGCCCATTCAGCCGATCTCCATACTTTCTTTTCCTGGGTTGTTGTGCTCGTGCTGCGCCATTGCCTATGGAGGTGGCCGCGAGTCGAGAATCAGCTCCTGTTGGTCCGCCAACAGGGCCTGATGCCACAATCACCAATGGCGACCAAGATCTTCTACTGGATGATTCGCTCATGGACGATGGACGTTCAAGTAGTCTGAGCGACATTGACGATGTCTTGGATAATGAACCCTCGGACTACGAAGAGTCGCCCAAGCCCGAGAAGTTGGCACCAGAGAATGACTCTGAAGCTGAGACAGAGCGCATCGAAGATTCCCCGAATCATTTTCGCAGAACCAACATTGTCGTGAGCAGCTATGGCCCTAGCCCCAGCAAATTGGCCCAATCGACGACGTACGATGACGCCGAGGACGGGGACGACCAAGTTGAGGATTCACCGAGCAAGCCTCGCTCTAAGCCCAACGGAATCCTTGAATCCGCCGAAGAGATACTTGGTTTGGAAGACTCTACATTATCAGAAGGTACCGGAAAGAAGCGCAAACGACCCGAGTCTGGCGCGGATCTGGAAGGCGAGACGGGTGACGAAGACGAACCGCCTCAGAAGCGCCGCGGGTCGGTGAAGAGTGAATTGAGCGATCCTCCGGCAGACGACAGTGCGCTGTCTCCGGAGCCGATTGAAGAAGTGATCAAAGCAAACGAGGAAGATACCCCGGCCGATGACCTTCCCGAGTCTGATCTACCCACGGCGCCCGCGAAAAACAGAAAAGGCAAGAAGGGAAAGCGAAAAGGGCGGAAAACACGCGATGCGGCTGATGATGACATGGATAGTGGTGCCCTCGAGACGGGCGCGGAAGGTCCCGCGGATGATGGCGATGACGAAAATATTGAACGTGGAGAGGACGCCGACGATGGTGAAGCAGCCGCCAAGCTCGAGGAAGAATGTAAGTCGCCCATTGTGGATATTTGGATCATACTGCCGTCGCTTGTTCGACTTGCTAATAGCTTCTGAAGCAGCTAAGAGGATGTCCGCGATGGAATCCTTAACGATCCTTGAAAAGGAATTCGCAGCCCTACGTGACAAGTGAGTTGAATTATCAACAGACTAGCTTACATCCTTCTGATTGCTGACGATGCTCCCCTTAGGATATACGACGAAAGAATATCCAAATTGAATCGAGAACTGGATATGCTTACTGGCCCCAACCCAACTCACCCTGAATACCTGCGTCAGCTCGAGTGTGTTAAACGACACCGTGATGCAAAGATAAAATACGAACACACCTTGTTCCAGTACCGAATTCAAGCTCTCATGAACAAGAGTCTGGCGGAGCGAGCTCAGACGCATAGCACGTACTTCCAGCGGATTCGGGACATTCGGGAGAAACACTCAAGTGCTGTCAGCAAGCAATTTTACGCTATTCAGCACGATCGGTTCAAGACAGAAGAGCTCAGTGCGCAACACTACATACCTTTTCCCACCCGGCGTTCACAGCAAATCGCCCACCAAACAGCTTACAACCAAGAAGTGTCCATCATGGCTGGTGTCGCCAAGTACGTGGGGTTTCCAGCGGCACCTTCATTGGCACCTGCGCGACCGTCTGAGCTCGAAGAAGATATGGAGAAGATGGGGGTAAGTTTGATTTTTAGGAACCGGCTTAGCTTACCTCGAGCTAACTCACATGTCCGTACAGATTTCCATCGAAACTAGGGCCCCTACTTCACACCTTTCGACGAGCTTACCACGTGGAGCCATGCCAGCCATGTCCTCAAATGCTCTTCGTACAGCTGCGGAGGAGGCCTTCCTTGAGCAGACTCCTTGGGCTAACCCGCAGCACCCCATTCACCATCACCACCATCACCACCACCAACAACAACATCAAATCCCGCCAGGGCCGCAGAGTCGAGTTTTTGAAAACCCACATGCCTCGTCATTCACGACTCCAGCCGCTCAGAAACGAGTAGTCGATATTAATGCTCCCAACGGCTCGGCCTCCACGATAGCGGAGAATCTTTCGGCTGCAAATTCCTCGGCGAATAACACACCGTATGGAGCAGAACAGGAGCATCAGCACCATGGTCTTGCTCATTTTGGTGTTCCCGACTATGACGCGGATCGCAAATCCGGTTATCGATCACTAAGCTCTTCCCCACTCGATGTGCGAAAACCGCACCCGTCGTATGCTACCCTCGATCATCGTGCTTCCCAAGCCGCATCGTCTCGAAATCCCGCCTTTTCACCGCAACCCGCCCGTCTGGGGCTTTTCCAATCGAATGCTTCAAAACACGATTCTTCGCCTCCTCTCTCTTCGAAACAAGTCAATTCCATGCACCCATCGTCTGGGATACTGACTGGCTCTGGGTCTAGTCAGATGACAGCTCGATAGTTTCGACCAAGATACTTTGCGCCCACCTCATCTAACCTTCATGATCTTCCGGCGTCGGGGCTTGTATAGGGTTCAACAAGGTGTTGTAGAATAGTTTCCATGTATGAATGGCTTAGCATGTACGCTTGGGGACACAAGAACGAATATTGCCGCTCTTACAAACATCTCTCTCGCACGGTGTCCGTCTTATTGCTTTCGTTCTTTGAGCAGTGTGAATAATTGGCGAACGGCTGCATTGGGGGCTTCTGTGTTCAAAGAATTTACCTCACAATACATGGTTACCTGTGTCATGTGTGATCAAATATCTAGCTACGGTGTTCTGCTTCTTTATTGCATGTGTCTCTGGTGTATATTCCCTACCAGTCTTTCAATTACGTGGGTGCACTGTTGGCTGCCAAACGGCACGGAATGGGGGAGTTTGTTGTTCCCATTAACGGAGTTAAGACTGCTTTGCATGAGAGACAGAACAAGGCTTTACACTTGAAGATGCATAGTTACTGGAAATATGTACATATTAGGCAAGATTCTGGACAGCCAATGGATTTCATCTCAGGCTCTATGTCTGAGGATTGGATTTTCAAGGAGTACAGGTGAGGTCGTGGCAGGAAAGCTATGGCGGATGTCATATCTAAGTGTAGACAGCTATTTCAAGCTACACAGAACTTCCGACAGACGTTGAAGGTATCACGCCCATGAGATGAATGAAATGTTCACACATGGTCATTTCAAGATCCTCTTATGCATAGAATCAGGTCGAACGCCGTTAAGCTTCGCTGGCAGATACTTGCGGCTGAATGGTAGAGTCCGCTTGCGCTGGCACACTCCCGTCATCTGCGAGTGGTTCGGTGCTTTCCGCTGGTGCTGAACGGTTGGCCAGGGAGATCTGCTCCTGTTGTTGTGACTGTTCTTGTTGTTGCTGCTGCTGTTCTATGATGTGCGGCCGCCACTTGGCGAGGATTTTGCCTGCGATTGGTCTCGATTCCTCGTCTGGGGGATAGATGGTCAGTTTGACAATATCAAGGAAGCGAGCAGGGAGTTCAACTTACACGTATTGTAGACATCTTCCAAAGCGCTGAGACACATTTCCCGAGCAGGAGGGCGGAACATCACGAGATACCTAGGCAGCAGGTCAGTGGTCATAGACAGTCATTCAGGAAAGGAAAGGATGCGTACAATAATGACTGAACACATAAGTTGACTCTTTCAGGATCCTTCGCAAGACTGGAGACTCGCTTTGTGATGGGAATAGTGACCTCCGGTATTTCGCTGAGAAATCGGATGAAAATCTTGGTATCCCGGGAATCCAGATAGGGTAAAAAGCCATCTAGTAGTCGCAGGACCCATTGATCGTAATGTAGGGGTACAGATGCCTCCTCGTCTTCCTCAGTCCGCTGAGTAGCAGCAAACTTCATTTGAACTCGGTCATTGTACCATTCTTCGTTCAACCACATGATCCCGACGTTGACCCGCGCTCTAAAGTCTTCGAGGATGTATCGGTATAATGACTCGCGGATGAAATTCGAGATTGCTGGGCGCTTCCTGGATCGTGGGTCTGATTCGGTCTTCTTGTCATCAACTTCTAGAGTCGCGGGCGCTCTCGTGGCGAGTCTGGTAAGTAAGGTAACCCAAGCATCACGGTCGAACGTGCTGCCCGCTAATCGAGAAAAGCCTAGATGCTGCTGGGCTTTTCCTTTGGTAGGATTCGGGGCCATCGCAGTTGATGTGAGCATCTCAAAGACTCTCCCTACGGTGCTGCGACCAATTTCCGCTGCCTCCTCTTCCGTCAATGGCGGTGGTTGCGGCAAGACGAATGGACCAAGAGAGACTAGATCTGGCTGCAACTCTGCCATTTCGGCGGATACGGCACCTGCCTGCTCAGCAGCTGCTACAGCAACATCCATAGGTTGGTATTCAGGTTCATAGTCATCATCCTCATCCTCGGTGACTGCCACCTGAGGTCTCGCGGCGTGTTGTTGACTAAGAGTCTGATATCTACCTCGGATACCCTGTAGTAGTAATGTCAGCACTTGTTCCATGCGGAGACCTCTGGAACATGTAACATACTTCAACAGCCTGCATCAACGCAGACGGATCGACCCGAGCCAGCACGGGGACCGCGATCTTGACTAGGAGATCGGGTGGTAATTGCTTCACATCAAAGGACGAAAGACCCGAGTCTTCGGTTAAGGTGTACAACTGAGCGTAACTGACAGGACCGGGTGGAAGAGGAGGAATCTTGATCAATGGAGGCGTTTCTGCATCGAGTCTGGCACGTTTAGCATTATCAAGCCCATCCGTCGGCTCAAATGGCAGTCCTCGCTTTCTAGATGCATCGTCCACGGTTTCGAAGCGGGACTGCATCAAACGTTCCATGTGGTGCTGCATTTTGCTCGCAAGGGGATGGCTCGGATTTCTATCGACGTATTAGTTTTCTGTCCGCACCCGGAGATCGTCGCAGTTGCTCACTTCTTCAGGATATTGACAAACAACGCTCTAGCCGTTCGTTCCATCGATTTGACGCCGATGCGGATAGCAGGCGTCAGTGGAGAGCGCACTTGTTTCGCAGGGTAGAAGTTCAGAACTGCATTGATGATCTTGTTTCCAACGGACTGTCGAGTTCGGATCAACACCGCCAGGCAGTTTAGCGTAGCATTAACGAGGAGAGGATCGCTACATGAAACAATTAGCGGCGAGGCACATTGAGTGGTTTGAAAGGTGATTGATGGTACCTCGCGTCTTCTTGGAAGACTGACAGCAGCCTATCGAGCAGGCCAGAGGCTTCCGCCTCGAGATGTGGTAGAGCTAAAATGGAGTGATTTTTGGGAACGATAGCCAAGGACGTTTCATTATGTTCGGGGCGCTGGAGATTGTCAACAACAACCGGGTCTCATTAAGTCTATAGTCAGAGGACTGTGTACATACTCTAGGGTCTGCAATGGGACCATGTGTCTGGACCTGAACGACCCGCTGGACAAACTTGATACAGCACACTTTGACTGGATAAGGAGATGAGTCCCATTTGCGTAGGATATCTTGCTTGACAGCCGTCATATTTTCCCACAAAGCGCTGTCTTCTGGATGATTGATTCTGTGATAGAGTACAGACGTCAGTAAACACAGACATTAAGCAAATTTTAGACCAGATCCCCTCCTCGCTGCGAGCATCTACGAAGGCATGATCCTCCACAGGTCTCCGAAGCGACGAGCGAAAAGAGTTGATCACATACATGTGTCTAAAAGCCAACGGATACAAGCTGGCCGCAATCTGCACTATATGCTTCAAGACCGGGGTGTCTCCCTCAGGCAACTCTAAGATCTCTCGTATCGTCTGTAACACCCTGCCCGCCAATTGTTCCTTTTGCGCCGTCGCCAAAGCGGGACTGGCGAATGTTTCTGCCAGGAATTCCGCTCCCCATCGTCGCAGTTCCAATCGCGCGTGCGCACCGATGATTGGAATGATGCCGTTCACAATCTGCGGATAGAAGGCGGCGTCGCCGAGAACGAGATTTCGAGCAGCATTGAGCTGTGCGACCTGGTCGGCAAGGTGGCTTGCCGCAGTCTCAGACATAATAACTGCGCTCAACAGCTATATGAAAGGGCCCGGATTGGAGAATATTTCGAGGTATGGTATGGTCGAGGTAATGGCCACCTTGCTAGTGTCTACGCCGCATAAATTCAGAGCAAACGAATATGTAAATGAAGAAGACCGGCCTAAGACATAGGACCGACGGAAAGCACGGCGTTCACGAGACACACCCCATGGACGCGTAAAGAATAGCCGGATACGCAATAGGACAGCGGTAGATGGGGACTCGAGCCTTCCGCAAAACAAAACGCTCCGTGAAATGGGTGAACAGGCTTCGGGAAGCGTATAAGATTTGATCTACTAATTGGCGTTAATTGACTTGGTGATGATGTGTTGAAGAAAATGACGCTGATGATGATGACGATAATAGAAGTAGTAGTAGACTAGACAGCAGGAGATGGCGAGGATTGGCGCTTTTCTTGGATGTCCGCCGGCGGATGTTGAGTTTGGCCGACCCGAGAGCTCTTTGTGTGGCTGCTGTGAGAAACCTCACTCAATGCTACTTTATGGGAAAAAAGTAGCTTAGAGTCTTTAGCCAGTGAATCTTTACAGATGACTATTTGATGAAGATGCAATTTGAGAGAAATGGTTAGGACCCAAGCTGGCAACAGGAGAGCACTTTACATAGTACAGCTAGCAGCCGTTGTCCGCGTTTGTTCTGCCGGCAGAAAAGCACACCACAAACGCCGACCCTGCTCTCTTCCCGAGTTCCAATCATCGTCAACTTTCCAGGTCATCATACATATTGGCGTAGAAATCACTCCGGCTTCTGTCATCTTTGCCTTTCCTTCATTCAAACATACAGACTCTACTTGCACACAATGCCTGCAGGAATGTATGCCGACTCCATCCACCGCACTACAATCTGCAGCAACTACGAGCAGCTGGCTCAATCACAATCGCACCATACTCTTTCGAATGAGTCGCTGACCAACATCTCTGTCTAGTTTCAATTCAACATATTACGGCAAGGACTACCGCGCTGGTGCGGCTCTCCTTCGCGCTCGTCGCCCGTATCTCTTCAAGAATGCTCTTACTGGGCTCGGTCTCGTCGCTTTCACAATCAGTGTCTGTATGTACTCCACACGAACCCCACTTCTTGAGAAGAAGGCACGACGAGAAGCATGGTTCGCTTATACAAAAGGTAATTTCCCAGATGCATACACCATCCGCGCAGTTGGTCAGGACGAATTCTCCGACGTGAAGGTCCCCGATACTCCCGCAAAACCTCAGCAGCAGAAGCAATGAGCCATCCCGTCTGCCTCTACCTAGCTCACTACGAGTTGGGGAACTTTTCAAAGGCACTTGCGGCCAATTGTTCGATCATTGTATCAGCCATGGTGTATTGGGGTACGGAGTACAGGTGACAAACTGATTATCTTCGCTGTATATTCTCTATGTTGTTTTTATATTGGAATTGTTTCGATCTCTTCTCGCCTCTTTTTTCTACTACACTTTTTACCAGAAGATCTCACGGTCGTGGATCACTTCTAAAGCGCCTTGCCATCTAGGAATCATTTATATATGGACAAAGCTGGTATCTTCGAATCTAGTCGAGCCTTCGTCTCCGTTGGACTCCCGAGGGGGATGGGATTCTGGACTACAATACGGAAATGAGAAAGAATGCTCGACAGTTGTTGCTATGATTTGCACTCATGTCGCGCTATAAATCAGTCAAAAAGAAAAGCTTGAATCCTGTCCTCTATTCGGTTCTCAGAACCCGAGGTCCCTTCTTCTTGGTACTCCGCTTTTTCTTAAGACCTTTGTCGAAGGCAACCGCCTGGTTGTGGTCTCGGCCAAGGTTGTCGAGATCCTTGACCTTGTAGATACGAATGATCCAGTTCTCGCTCGTGAAAGCTTCCTCAAGTGTAGAAAGCTGGGGACCTTCTGTTGGAAGCTTCGACCCGCGGACGCGGTCGACAGCTTGGCCTGACGGGAAGAGAGAGTTGAAATTGTAATAAGACATTTTATACCTGAATCTCTGAATTAGCATGACGCAGCGTAGTAGACACGAGGGGAAAGGGGGAATTCATACATCAAGCTGTTGCGCATGGTTGGGGTCGCTCCATCGTCCACACGATATTCACCCCGTGCAGTAAAGAAGTCCCGTTCTTTGACCTCATCGGGCCAGATACCTTCGGCGATACGGACCATCCACAAGAATTTATTAATGTCATCGCCAGAATAGCCTAGCAGACCACCGAACACCACCAGCACGTAATCAACATCGTGCTGGCGGAGGATGGGGTAGCTGACTTCTTCGCGGGAGCTCATCGCCTTACCAACCGTGGCAATATGGGTGTTGTTCCAGGTATTGTTGTCGACTAGGGTCGGGCGGTCCGCCATGCCACCGATCTGGTAGCCATAATCCCACCATGACATAATTTTGGCGTTCTGAGGAGTGTTCTGACGAAGCCAGTAGTAAGCCTCACGATAATCGTCAATGATGTGTTGGCTTCCGTCTGGCATCCGGCTAGCCAAGACAACGGAAGGAGAAGAGTATGCATTTGAAGTAACCCAGGTGCAGTGTGCAACAAACAGGATCAGGTAGACGACAACAGACGCCGTCATTATAATCTTTGACACATAGGAGGTGATTCCAATATTGGGCTTCCGAACTGAGCGAAGTGGTTCTGAAGACGAGTCTTCATTCGTTTTGACTTCAGATGCTGGTGTCGGGGAAGTGGTGGCCATATAGGTGTCGAGGATCGAAGACAGCGCCAGAGCAGCTGCAACACACACAATAGGGGTCAAGGTCAGCATCAGTCGAACCATGACACCGGCGAAGTAGCTTGCAAGGACCGAGTAAATAATGACGAAGACATGCTCGTCCTTGAGGTCGCGGAAGCACATGTAGACTCCTGCCGGGAAAAGCCAGATCAGGAAGTTCAGATCGAAGAAAAACGCTGGCCAAGCGGTGGGCTGGTGCTCCGAGACCGAGGCAATGATGGGAATGTGGATTTTGGCATAGCCAGTGTCCCACAAGGAGTAGAATCTGCCGCTCCAAGGAGCGATCACTCCCGTCACAGTCAGAACAACAAGCCCAAGGAAACCGAGACCGAAGGTGATGAAGATCATGGCGGTCAGAAGTCTCTGGAACTGCTTGCTTGGGACGAAGCTGCGGACAAACTCGGCGAAGGCCACAAGTTGAAGCAGTCCGAAGACACCTGCAGAATGTCAGCTCCTGAACGTTCATTTGGACTTGCGAAGCATGGACCTACCCAAGGCGGACATGTGGTCGCTGTTTCGAATAGGCAAAAATCCGACGAAGGGAATCTGCATGCTAGCCAGAGTCCCCAGCGCATACCATGTGGTATAGCTGATGTAGATGCGAGTGCTGTATCTACCCATGCACAGAAGTACAAAAACGTGTAGGGGGATCAAGTTCGTAATGAAGACATATCCACCCCATGCCGACACCATGTAGCCGTAGAAAAGCGCGGTCAGCGCTCCCCACATGATAGATCCATTTTTGACAGCCTTGATCCATAGAAAGAATGTGAATACAAGCAGGAAGATGGCAATCGCTTCGTTATCGTAGCTTCCGGCAACCGATCGGGAGATGTAACCAGGGACGATTCCCATGAATGCTGCCGCAAGAAGACCTGCAGAAGGCGAAGGAGACATCTCAGACGTCAGCAGGTACATTGCCAATGCAGTCAGGCCGGAGAATCCTGGCGCCAGCAGGACGCAGATGTTGCGAATATCGACAGGGATAGTGAGGAATCGCAGGATATGGTAGATCACGCCGCTCGTCACCATGAGACCGGGATATAACGTGCCACCAGTGACACGTCCCAAAGGATGCCATGTCCCTATGTTGGAATTTCGATCAGTCTAGAAGCACTCCAGGAGGGTGACATGTTGCTTCATGCACTCTTGTACGGTGGGGAACCACATACGGTCATCAAACCAATCCCAAAAACTATAGAAACCATTCTGTACTAGGTATTTTGTTGCTCGGAAGTTGAACCAGGGGTCAACTATATCATGGAGCGTCAGCATCAATTCGTTCCATCGAAGTTCGTTGAAGGCTGAAGGCCGTTGGTAAACGATTGACCTATACATACATTCGTGGATGATACTCTCGAAGCCTGGTAAAAGGAAATTGATCAGTCGATTTGGTAAATTAACAAAATGAGCATTTTGATCCCTCGATGACTTACGGATAACGCTGAAGAGTCGACTGGCAACTGCTGCTGCTGCAATGGTACATAGGATAATAATCCGCAAAAGGCCGCGTGTGTTTCTGCCAGTCTTGCCCTTTAGGAGAACATCAACAGGTGTTTCGGCCATAATGGCCAGAGGAATGAAAAAGAAATATCAATTGAGAAAAACAAAAGAGAGTATGTCTCTCTCGACGTGCTCTGTAGCCGATGAGAGAGAGTTAGTTGGACGTTTAGTCACGCCAATGTACTGCTTGGGGGAGAGCTTCGCAAGGTGGTCTCTTCTGGAGGCTTGGCATCAGGTACGGTACGCAGTCAGTCTACGTTACATACTAGTCAGTTTGCCCGTATCCGCATCTAACTAAATCGATTATCGGAGAAGCTTGGGGGACCTCCGAGTCGTCCCCGCATCGGCATCGCTACTTGACCTACGCAATCAGCTAGAGAGGTACAATAACACGATTGACAAAGAACCACCCTTTCCATCACAGTCCGACAGACAGCGGCAAGGATATTATTTCCATAATGGATCTACCGCCCCTCTCTCAGGAGCAGCTGTCTACAGTACTCGCAACCGCTCGTTCGGCTTCTGAACTCTACGAGGCATTGTCACAATATGAAGGTCCTGCCTGTTTCCTTTCAACGTCGAATAGCGAAGAAGCGGATCTTTTGAGCTTGTTTTATTCGAGTTTCTTCTTCTCCCACCTTCTCCTTGATGATATGTGAGTCTCACGAATTCTAGTTGCAGACACGCAGCCTACTAAGTACTAACGCAATATTGCATAGCTACGAGGCCCGCGCCATGACGAAGCGGATGCCACAGGACCTAGCGCAAAATGATGCTACCCTTCAAAACTGTTTGAGGTTATTGCGAGCTGTCTGGCAACGAAAGTATGAGCACGTATACAAGGTTCTAAGAGACCTACCGTGGCCTGAGATGCTTGAGCCAACAGTACGAAAATACGAACGTCAGTGCCACATCCTGTACTATATCTCCGACTGACTGGATCCTTATTCTTGTGGTTAGTTCATTTCCAGGAAAAGACCTTAAAGGAAGTCAGCCGAGCCTACGAAGCGATTCGGCCTGATGCGGCTGCAAACTACCTTGGTCTTGATGCAACCGCCGCGAAGCAGGGCGATCCGGCTATCATAAGCAAATTTACAGCCTGCGGGTGGAGATGGGATGAGGAAACCGGGCTCCTCTATCCCCAACCCATTACCACTCCTAGGGAAAAGATTGGACACTCCTCCAACGGGTTGGGCGAGGTCATGGCGCTGATGGGATCTCATTCCGGCTGAAAAAGTCGACGTGGTCAACAAGCGTTACAGCTCTTGCTTGAAGCTATGGTAACTCAAATCGTGAGGAGGAATTAAGACAGTAGCTGTGGCCACCGGCAACCCTGACAGAGCCATTTCGATGGCTTCCTGCTCCTACACATGCCCTCTGGATGCGGCGTCGCTTACAACCTGCACGGAGTAGTCGATAGCGTGCGGGAGATAGAGATCAGCGGCGAAACCGGAAAACCCACACAATTCTTGCTCTTCTGGTCCAACTGTAGTGTACAGATGCAGACACCCCAGGGTATGTACACGTCTCGGAGGAAGATCTATAGGTTAGAAGAACAACAGAAAATCATTCCTTTCGCTCGCAACACGAAACTGGGAATTAGACCAATCAATAATACATATTCGGGGCGGACCCGAGCCATCTTTCTTGTACCAAAGGGAGGTACAGTCTTCGCAAGGAGGAAAAAGCGCCAATCATTCTATATTTCAGTATCCTCAATGATCGAATCTATAGCTCCCCAGCTTTCATCTTCAGGTAGGCCTCCAGGTCGAACCGGCTGTCTTCGGGATCCGTAATGACTGTAAGCAACCCAATTAGCGCGACGTCGCACATGATGCTGGCAGTCAAAGACCAGGCAATCGTGATGAGTCTTGTTGTCAGAACATACCCCCGCTGTCTGTCTTGGTGTCCTTGGGCGCCGTCTTCTTCTTCCACTCTGCCTTGGCCTGCTGGATCAAGCGTTCCTGTCGAGCATATTCACGTGCGGCCTCTGCTTGCTTGGCTTGAGCTGTGATAGAGTTCTGGTGGTAGACGCCATAAATGAGACCGGCAACGAGAGCCGAGTAGCGTAGAACCTGTGATGCAACCGATTCATGTCAATATAGATGGTCGAGGAATCGATGATGGGTGCTGGCGGACACTCACGTTAACACCCTGTGAGGCCATTTTAAGAAGATCCTGTCCCCCGAAGCGGCGAGCAAAAGGATTTAAATGCGAGATTGAACAGCAGGCCGGATACCGAGCAACCGTTTCAAAGGGTATCGACTGTCAATGGCAGGCAAACGGACGGAGATACCTATACAAGAGGCTTGTCAAGGCGAAGTCCTTGTCGCGAGTTTTTCCGGACCGTCGGCCTACTGCGCTTATGTCATCCGCCAAACCGGCCTCCCTTCTGGGTGCGGGACTACGGGATACGGAGTATCTGCGGAACGCGAAGCCGCATGTAAATAATAACCAATTAGTAGTAGGACTGGATGGGACTCCCCCAATTTGACCTCTGCACTCACTCAATCCGTCATGTCATCTGTGCAACAACGTAAAGCTGAAATTCTGGCCAAAAGGGCTAAGCTGGCCGAGCTAAGACGCCAGAGAGAGCTACGACAGAAGGAATTCTCGCAGAGTCGGGCCAGCACCGGAGGAGATGCTTCAGAGGTATGATACCCTGGTCACGAACGTGGAAAGGAAAAGCCAGATTCTGACGTACCGTCTGCAAAGGTCGTCTCGCCTGTGCCGAGTCGCTCAGATAGCAGAGCTGAGCTCGATGACCTGATTGCTCGCCTTGTTGATCGCCCCGGATCGGCCTCTGTCAGCCATGCAGACGGCCCCTCACGAAAAGGCAGCAGGCCGAACTCGGTACTGAGTGCTAGCCAGTTGAGTGGAGATAACACCGAAGCTTTCAATTCCGCCACGAGACCGCTTTCGCAGTCAATCGCCGTTCAGACTGACGTGACGGACCCCTTTGTTGCCTCTTCTGAACCTGCGCCTGCCCCTGAACCTAAGCCAGAAGTCGTTACATACAGCAAGGGAGTGCAAACAGATGACTCGAAGCAACGCCAATCAGACTTGTTGGACTCGGAGTCAGAAACTGGAGAGTTTGAGGATGGTACTGGATCAAGCAAACGCCTAAGCAAGAGGGACCGCGAACACGATGAGGAAATTCGAAGAAAGCTTCGCAGAGAAATTGAGGAGGAATTGCAGGCAACCCAACAGCAGGCTGTTGGTGGGCCTGGTGCCCAGGCTACAAACCTACGTTATCCTTTACGTACGCTCGATGAGGACGAACTGAAGGCCGTCACTTCTTCCGAGGACTTCCTCGACTTCGTTGAACGTTCAGCGAAAGTGATCGAGCGTGCTCTAGATGAGGAGTACGACGTGCTCGCGGACTACGAGCTTGGCGGAGTTGATGGCGATCTGGAAGAAGATGACGAACATGGACGAAAGCGCAAGAGCATCAGGGAGGTTTGCCAGTTCTGGGACGAGCGATGGAGCAAGAAACGCATGATAAGTGATTTGAGTTTCTCTCCGAAGGTCAGTCGTCCCGTATCCCATGAAGATATCTTCACAGGGCTGACTTACTTTGCAGTTTCCGGAACTAGTTCTAGCAGCATACACGAAGAATCCCTCTGCTCCTCATGAACCGGATGGCCTAGTCCAGGTTTGGAACCAACATTTGCAGTCTCGCCCTGAGTATGTGTTCCATTCGACTTCCGATATCTTGACGGCCAAATTCTCCCCGTTTCACCCCAACCTCATCGTCGGAGGATCGTACTCTGGGCAGGTTTTGCTTTGGGATACACGATCGTCCCGCGCCGGTGGTGGTGCTCCTGTGCAAAAGACACCCCTGACTGGGTCAGGGCATACACACCCCGTGTACAGCATCTCAATCATAGGCACACAAAATGCGCACAATATCTTGACCGCGTCGACAGACGGCGTTGTCTGTGGATGGACCGTTGATATGCTTTCCCAGCCCCAGGAGTACCTCGAGCTATCCACACCCCCGCCGTCCAAAACAGAGGATCTGGCGCCCACAACCATGTCGTTCCCCCAATCGGACCCAACCTTCTTCATCGTCGGCACCGAAGAAGGGGGTATTTATCCTTGTCATCGCTACGATCGAGCCGGGGCCAAGGCTGGCACTGACCAACGTCTCGCGTACCGTGGCCATGCAGCGCCGGTCATGTCGACTGCCTTCCATCCCGCGAAGGGCCCGGTTGATCTCGGCGATCTGATGTTGAGCTCCAGTCTGGACTGGAGCGTCAAGCTGTGGCGTGTGCGGCCACCGGCAACAACTGCCCCGGCAACCTCGGCTGCCATTGCGACCACGCAAGTCGTCTCACCTATCCTCGATCTGAACCGGGAGGACGTAGTCTACGACGCCCGGTGGTCGCCTCACCGCCCCGGAGTCTTCTCTCTCGTCGATGGAGCTGGGAATCTCGAGGTCTGGGATCTCTGCTCGGACACCGAAGTCCCCGTTGTGCGGACCACGCCGACTCGAGGCCGTGGCGGTATCTTGACGCGAAGCCTGAACAAGGTGGCGTGGGAAGAACGCGAGGGCAAGCGGCTTGCAACCGGTGGATTAGATGGTGTAATCACAGTCTTTGAGGTAGGAAAGGGCCTCAGTGGTACTCCTGAGGACGTGCCCGCGGAGGAATGGACGGCAATGAAACGGCTGGTTGGGAAATTGGAGCAGAGAGATCGCGTGAACTGAATGAACTACATCTCATTTCTCCTTTGGTGGTCCGAAATTCACTTGGCTGGTTACATATTTTTGACTTCTACGCGATATTTAATATGGACTAGGTTTCTTTGCACGGTGCCCTTGCTTACTTACCATATACCCCACGGACACCATGTTGATGTATGTATGCATGCATGTATTCAAGCCAGGAGAATCAGAGGATAGTGTGGAGAACTATTATTGGAGCAATCTTGCTTTGACAAGAAAGAATCCATCAGTGGCTTGAGGTCTATTTCAAATAAAGTGTGATGGCTAACAGTCTACCGTCTATGACATTATCGACGAGATGTAGAACATCAATAGGTATATCGAAATCCGACCTGACGGAGTGATTAGCGTTGAAAGACCAGGGATGGCTTAGTACCGAGTCGGTCTAAGAAGCATACCTTATTCTGAATAACCCTCCGCCCCCGAGCTGCTTGTTGGTTGCATCGATAGAAGGTAATCGCGAAGACACCCACGATAGCGATCATGAGGATATGCGACCTAGACAAGAACAATACAAATCAGCAAACGTCTTTCTTTCTGGCCCAGCTAACGAGATATCCTACCCGATAGACACCCAGACGGCCGTGGCATACTGCGGCGCCTCCTGCTGCCGGACGATATAACTCCCCGCCACTCCGCCCAAGCCATTGCACGCAGCTACGGCGGCCGCGGTTGTGACCCGTTTCCACTGCCCAACGACATTGTTGGCCATGAAGGCGTTGAGGGCGGCCCAGTTAGAGACGTATGCGCCTGTTGCGAGGAACGTGCCGATGTACCGGACGGTGACCTCAGTGGAGGATGGGAGGCCGAACATCAGGAACCCGGCTATCACGCACAGCGCGTTGAAGGTGATGAGCGGGCCGCGGACACGATAGGTGTCGCCGATCAGAGAAGTGAGGAGGACTGGGATGACGGACCAGTAGTATGGCTGGAAGGGGATTAGGTGAGATAGTCGTGGACTGCGTGGCAGGTCAAACTTACTGGCGTTGAGAGTAGAATCGATTGGTTGCTTGAAAAACCCATTCCCGACTGGAGAATGATGGGAAGGAAGTAACTGAGCGAAGTTGAGACGAGGTTGAGCAGGAAGAACAAGCAAGCGAATCCGTATAGTTTTGGGTCAAGGAAATTGACGAGGATTTTGCGCCAGGAGAATGGATCGGGCACGACATCGTCACGATCTGTCTGGATACGCTGCGCTGCCACCTTGGCCTCCGTCTTGGACAGGAACCAGAAGCTATTCTGCGATTGCTCGGGGAAATCTACCATCCACCAATAGGTGACGATGCCAAGGACACAGGTGATGAGCCCTTGGACGAGGAACATCCACCTCCAGCCTCTCAACCCTGCCTTGCCGTCCAACCGGTTCAGAGCGTAGTTGACAATGGTGCCTGTGGCTAGTACAAGGACCTCTCCGGACTGCAGAAATGCAAAGCGCAGTTGCTGCTCTTTGCGCGTGTACCAGGTACTGATTAAATACGTCAATCCTGGATATATACCAGACATGGCAAAGCCCAGAAGTACGCGCAAGGCAATCATTTGCTTCCAATTCTGGATGAACGCAGTACAGAAGGTGATCAGTCCGAAGCAGAAGGTGATCGAGGCGAACCAGATGCGGGGGCCGATCAAGCGCACGGCAACGGTGCAAGGCAGCTGAGCGACAACACTTGCAATCGTAAAGATAAAGATAGAGACCGAATACCGCGACCCTTGCAAGTCAAGATCCTCAAACATGCTTGTGACTGATGCCGATGAGAGAATGCCCGAGTCAAGGAGGTTGAGACTGCATAGGATCCCCGCGATGGTACAGAGACGTATGTCTACTTTGAGTCGAATGCGTCTTTCCAATGCTGTACACTCTTCCTCGGGGGTATTCTGTATAATGGGCTGTCCTTCTGAGGCAACGAGAAGCGCCGCCTCTTTTGCTGCATCGGGGGCGGATGCCATCTTCTCCGCACTCGCGTCGTTGACTGAATGACATTGTTCCGCCATTGTATGCACTTGCACATTGGCTGTTGTTTTCTGAATGGAGGAATTGTTGAATTACTCAAAAGACCGTCATGATGCAGCGGGTGTAGGAAGAGTACAAGGGGGAAAGAAAGGCGACATGCACTCCTCGACTATTGGATGAAATCTGATTGGATTTTTCCTGGCAGCTGAGACTCTGGACCTCGGTGCTTATCAATATTTTGTACTACCGAGTCCTAGATATATAGCATGTAACGCTGCAGGATCGGACAGTAGTCCTCATTAGTCATGCATCGCCCGAGGATATCAAAGGCGAGCGCATCGGAATGGTTGAAGTGCTGATTCAAGCATTATCAATCTCTGAGTGATGCTCCCTCCCCACTTATCGAACATCATCGAAGATTGTTCTCCAGCCCTAGGTTAGAGCCTCAAAGGCGCTGACCTCGGCTTTTGACCATGAGCAGTCGATCTTAACTATCGAAAGCTTGCTTTGCTTAGTAGTAGATATCCTAGCATCTATTATAATCATAGTCTGTTTTACCTGTTAGCCAACATTCTGTGATCTGTGCTTACAAGTCATGTACCAAGTAGTGTGAATAGTATCCCAAATTTAATAAAGAAAGAGAATCCTTGACCTTCGTGCTGGTCTGTGCAACAGAATGCTTCTGTGTCAATATTGATCAATGAGTATTGCTGGCCGACTCAACGTGGATACATATATCTCCATTGATCCTCATCGCTGGCCGACCATCTATTTATTTATGTACCTTGGATATCTTCGCTGAGTGATAAGATTCATGTGCACTGAGGTCGCAACAAAATTCACCTAAAAGAATACTATTGTCAGAGTTATGTACATCACCTGGCATCAAAAGACTGGATTAGACCCTCCCATATACTCCGTAAAGCGTCACCTTATCTGCGGTGCATCATCGTATCTCATTATTGTATCACGATCTGCATCCTCCGATCCTCCGCCGGGAATCCCGAGTGTCTCAGTGGCCAATTCCTCTGTTCTTAACCCTTCTACCCTTCTAATAAGTGAAACCGACAATTGAGATACTCAGTCACTCGGTGATTTGATATACCATTATCATTTATCCGATTTCGCCCCGCAGTCCCCTTAAAAAGGACCCACGTTTTGCTGCAGCTCGGGCGAAGGGAGCTGCGGAACTGTCTCATGATATGGAGCAGAGTCATAACAAGTAATCCCATATATGGCCTATGGGGAATGGCTCGACTCCCCAGACTCTGGCTGTCTTCGAAAGATCGATCGTACATATATGTAGCCATTTCACCTGTCTCCCAGCTTCGACTGCTTCTCCGCAACGTCTCTGTTTGTTTGATGCTCCCGCTCTGGTCGCCTTCACCGCCAACCAAAAAGTCTGGTATTATTATTGATTTCGTTGCCTCCACCATAACAACAATAATCATCTTTAATCTCTAGTTGGATAACGTTGGTATTCCTACAACGGGCAGTATGGTTGAGCTGATTCCTCCGCCTGATCCTCATACTTTGCTCCCTCCTCTCTTAGCTTGCCTCCCCACAGCGTTTGTCTCGACCCGCCCTCCTCCAGTGCTTCTACCCCTCCTATCACCTATTCTCCGACAGCGTGTTCAGATCCTCAGTTCAGTCTCCACATCCCCGACCGATTCGTGGTTGCGGTTACTATGCTGGGATTCCGAAAAGGCTGAGCGTCTTCAAGCGCTGGTGGATGGCGCAAGCTTCGAGCCTCACCCGGTATCCGGGGAGATCGAACTCCCAGAAGAAGTTCATGTCGCGTACAAACGGGTGGATGAGGAGACATTACACTCGCGAATTCTGTTACCGGAATACAGCTTGAAAGCCGTATATCTCTGGTGTCCCAATGATCAGGATGGAGGTGGGCCCGGATGGCGTGTGGCTGAATTGATGCCCCATGAAGGCGGCGCTGAAAATGACGGGGTCTGGTCATTCTCGATCGGGGAGGCGAATGCTCAGGCAAAGGAACAATTGGTGGAGGATGCTCTTAGGGAGGCAGAGCAGGACCAGAAGGTCGCCCCACACACCCAAGATCAGGACGAAGAGGAGGACGATGACGACGGCTATTGGGCTCAGTATGATGCTACACCTGGCCGAACGCCTTCCGTGAAGACCCCTGCCCCCAATCCACTTTCGTCTCTTCAACGCCAGGATGCGTCCGAAGCTTCGTATTTCTCACGCTACGCTGATGTGCAACCGGCAATGGATAACCACGATCCGTCGGAGGAGCAACCGGACCTTGGTCCAACTTCGTTGAACGGAGACATGCTGGCGAGTTTGCTCCGGCAGCAGGTGGATAGCTCAACCTTGGAAGGACCGGCTCGAAGGAACGGTTACGCCAATGGAACAATTGCCGACGAGACGACCGCGATGTCGCTAGATCATCCTCGGCCGTCTTCCACGTCGTCCACTGCCTCAGAGGCGGCAGTCGCAAAGTTGGAGCAAGAAGCGGAGCATCAGTCTGCTTGTGAAGTCGGCGTGAAGCAACATATCGGCTCCAATATCAAAAGCCTATTCCGGCTTGCGAAAATTACGGGCATCTCACGTGCGGAATTCCAATCTCTGGTCAAGACGGAATTGGAGTTGTTGAATTTGTCTGATGACGAATAAATGCTGGTGAACTCGCTAACTGACGGCTGTTTACGACAAATGATTCTCTTATTTGTACATTATACCATCCTATTTGCTGCCTTTTTTTTTAGCGTTGGGAGGTGCATCACTGTCACACAAGGATATCCATTGGTTTAGGACAACAGATTGCTTGCGTTCGAGCACAACATTGGAATCGATAGGTAATCGAAATTATCACAGACCCCAACAATGATAAAGATAAATCATTCATCATATTTGGCAGGGTAGCATGTTCGAGGCCTCATACCTTCATAAGGTAAGGTAAATAGTTCATAGATTCGACGCTCGGACCAACATCTTGTTCCGTTCCGCGCGTCCTCCGAATAATGACACGCAATCCGCTTACGGACAACTGACCCCCGTAAATATAGCTGGCAGTATATTTTCCTCCCCCACTCCTCTTCCAAGCCTCACTACCATCTGTTCTACTGTATTGTACTCCGTACTACCATGTACTCTCCGTGATCATCATTGTAAGTTATTGCTCAATGGCGATCCTCTGATCCTGGAGCTTATCTTCACTGTCCTGTTCGGTTCGCTGATCTTATCTGTCCATTCCAGCTTTATCTAGGTGATCGACTGTCATTCTCTTAGCCCTTTTTCTTGTCTCGTGTACTTTTTCTTCGGATCATGTCTTCATCTCCTTCGTCCTCTCTTCGCAAGAGAGGCGGGAGGAAGGAGGCTTATTCTCCATTGCCTTCGGACGATGCCTCCTCTCCTTTGTCTTCATCCAAGCCGAGCGTGGCTCCCAAGAGCCAGTCGGGATGGGACTATAGGCTGGCCTTAGTCATTCTCACCATCCTGGCGTTCATTACCCGGTTCTACAAGATATCCTACCCTAATGAAGTGGTCTTTGATGAGGTGCATTTTGGCAAGGTGAGTGACGCTGTTCTCATTTATGAGTTGTACAATCTGACATGGGACTTGATTCTCTCAGTTCGCTTCTTACTACTTACAAAGAACTTATTTCTTCGATGTCCACCCTCCATTTGGCAAATTGCTCTTCGCTTTTATGGGCTGGCTGATTGGCTATGACGGCCACTTTTTGTTCGACAACATTGGCGACTCCTACATCGATAACAAAGTTCCCTATGTCGCTCTCCGCGCAATGCCGGCCACTCTGGGGGCTCTGACCATCCCAGTGGTCTTCCTCATCATGTGGGAGTCCGGATATTCGCTGCCAGCCTGTGTGTTGGCTGCCGGTCTCGTACTGTTTGATAATGCCCACGTCGGAGAGGACAGGCTGGTTCTGCTGGATGCCTCCTTGGTGCTTTCCATGGCACTGAGCATTCTGTGCTACGTTCGCTTCTACAAGCTGCGCCATGAACCCTTTGGCCGTAAATGGTGGAAGTGGCTGCTCTTGACTGGCGTTTGCCTCAGCTGCGTCATCTCTACGAAGTACGTCGGTGTCTTCACATTTGTCACCATTGGTTCTGCGGTCTTGGTTGACCTGTGGAACTTGTTGGATATCAACCGCCCGTCGGGAGCTCTCAGCATGGCCCATTGGAGCAAGCACTTTGCTGCCCGCGCATTTGCCCTCATCATTGTGCCTTTCTTCTTCTACCTGTTCTGGTTCCAGGTCCATTTCGCAATTCTCACCCGCTCCGGGCCAGGCGATGATTTCATGACCCCCGAGTTCCAGGAAACCCTCAGTGACAACCTCATGTCGGCGCAGTCGATCGGCATTGAGTACTATGACACAATCACTATGAGACACAAGGACACCAAGGTGTTCCTTCACAGCCACTGGGAGAAGTATCCCCTCCGCTATGATGATGGCCGTATTTCCAGCCAGGGCCAGCAGGTCACAGGATACCCATTCAACGATACGAACAACCACTGGCAGATTCTGCCTTCTGTTCCCTATCCTGACACCGACAGGCAGGGCCACAGCGTCAAGAATGGCGACATCGTCCAATTCCGTCACGTTGGCACTGACACCATCCTGCTGACGCACGATGTTGCGTCTCCTTACTATCCTACCAACCAGGAGTTCACCACAGTTTCTCAGGAATTGGCTAATGGTGAGCGGCACAACGACACGCTGTTCGAGATCAAGATCGAGAACGGCAAGCCTGAACAGGAATTCCGCACTCTCTCAAGTCATTTCAAGCTGATCCATGTGCCCACTCGCGTCGCGATGTGGACCCATACAACACCCCTTCCTGAGTGGGCCTTTAAGCAAGCCGAGATTAATGGTAACAAAAATGTTCTTCAGACGAGCAATCTTTGGTTCGTGGACGCAATCGAGTCGCTGGAGGAAGACAGCCCCCGTGCCGTCAAGAAAGAGCGCCAGGTCAAGCATCTCCCCTTCTGGCGCAAGTACCTTGAGCTGCAGCGAGCCATGTTCTTCCATAACAATGCCCTGACCAGCAGCCATCCGTACGCCAGTGAGCCCTTCCAGTGGCCCTTCCTACTCCGAGGTGTCAGCTTCTGGACCAAGAATGACACCAGAGAGCAAATTTACTTCCTGGGTAATCCCATCGGATGGTGGATTGCCAGCAGTCTGTTGGCTGTCTTTGCTGGGGTCATCGGCGCTGATCAGCTGTCCCTTCGCCGCGGAGTCGACGCTCTTGAAGAAAGTAAGTACTAAGAATTCTCAGTCCACACAACGACTCGCGGTCTAACCTTGCCTTCTAGTTTGGGGCCATGGCGCTCGTTCTCGTCTTTACAACAGCACTGCCTTCTTGTTCCTTTGCTGGGCTGCCCACTACTTCCCCTTCTGGCTGATGGGTCGCCAGCGTTTCCTCCACCATTACCTTCCGGCTCACGTCGCGTCTTGTATGGTCGCGGGGGCTCTGATCGAATTCATTTTCAACCTGCAGCCGATCTCGGTTGCTAGAACTGTAAAGGGAGACGATCCAACCGGCAAGTCCAAGGCCCATGGTAACGCCGGTCATTTTGTCACCGCGAAGGAACGAATGGGTCGTCAATCGCTCATTGCCGGGTGGGTTGCCACCCTGGTCATTCTGAGTGTGACGATCTGGGGGTTCTGCTTCTTTGCGCCCCTGACATACGGTACCCCTGGCTTGGATGTTGCGGGCGTCAATGCACGGAAATGGTTGGGCTATGACCTGCATTTCGCCAAATAATCAGCTTTCCTTTAAGCGGCGCATTGTCTGGCAGTCGGTCAGGATGTCTAGTCGGATATGATAGGACCTCTTGTGCCTCCTGGGGTTCCTCTTTCCCTTCAACACTGATACTCAGTGAAGCAATTCCCCGGGAATTTCTGTCACGAGTAAATGGTGGATGATGATGTTAAGTGATGCCCTTTTCCTCATTCATCACAGATAATCTTCGCGCTCGAGCCACGTGCAGGCGTGCTATCTCTTCTCTTTCCCGTCCTTCGAGTCTATACTGTCTACGTCTTTCTACATATGTATTTTGATATCCGTTAGCAATAAGCTTCATTTACTGTCTATCATTACTGTAGCATGCGAGCAAGCAACCAAAATGAGGAGACAAAATTCATATTCAGAGCGTACAAAATCTAACACCATCCGTGGAGTATCATATATGCAAAAGTAAAACAGCAGAAATACATCACAAGTCTATATGGTAGGCTATATTTCACCCTAGTAGGCCATTCTTTTGCCGATCTCGCTCTCCCACCCACGGACTCGCTCGAATCCGTTCGACGCAGTCTGGTAGTCAAGCATGGCCTGGTAGACCTCCTCCTGGCTTGTGAGAACAAAAGGCCCGTGCTGCACGACCTTCTGATCCAGAGGCTGACCCGCCGCGAGGATGAAGCGAGACTCTGACTCGGCATTATCCGCGACCGACGCCTCGACATAATCACCCGCCTGGTCAAAGACCACATTATGGAATTCCTTGACGACCCGCGTGGCGTCATTCGAGCCGAAGATCGTCGTCCCGGCGAACGTATACGCAAACGCATTCCAGCCCTTCGGCAGCGGCTGGGAGATGCGACCGCCCGGGCGGATCGTCACGTCCAACAGCCAGACAGGCGTGTACGCCAGGTCGCGCACAGAGTCGACACCATGCGACTGGCCCGAGATGACCTTGACGGTGACGCGGCCGTCGTCGACCTCCGCGACGGGGATCTCGCTCGCGCGGAGATCCCGGTATCGCGGCTCGCACATCTTCAGCTCCTTGGGCAAGTCAACCCACAGCTGCATGCCGACGTTGGGGCTGCCGTCGGGATTCTCGCGGGGCATCTCGGCGTGCATGATGCCGCGGCCGGCGGTCATGAACTGCAGGTCGCCGGGGCCGATGGTGCCTTTGTTTCCGGCGAAATCTTCATGGTCGACGCCGCCGGAGAGCAGGTAGGTGATTGTCTCCTGGCCGCGGTGGGGGTGGTCGGGGAAACCTGCGCCGCTGCCGACGGTGAAGTGGTCCAGCATGAGGAAGGGGCTGAAGTTGCGCAGTTTGGCGGTGCCGATGGACCGGCGGACGCGGGCGCCGGCGCCTTCGGCTTGTTCGATGGCCAGGAAGACCTGACGGATTGTGCGGGGGACGGACATATCGGTGAGGGGAAGGACGATTGGCTCGGTGTGTGTGGTGACGGGAGGAATGGAGGAGGAGGTGATGATGTTGTTCTTTCGCAGGTACTGCGACAAGGTGGTTGAGAGTTGTTCTTTGAGAGAAGAGCTTAGACTTCCGAGATGAGCTGAATCAGAGGCAAACTGATATGAGAGGAAGACTGCTGCGATGCAAACTAAAAGTGATAAAAGGACTTTCATCGATCACAGCCGCAGTTACTTATACTCGACGGGCACAATGTTAGGAAAGCTGTAGAACAGCCTCGAGCTAGGATGGAAGCTTTAAACTGAGAAATATACTACAGCACTGTCAGCGTTAGTCAGTCATTAGTTTATATAACTTCGTATCCTTGATTAGCATAGGGTAAAAAAGTCAATCCACTCGATCAGAGCAATTCCATCTGGGTCTGTGGGGTTTCATTCTCATCGACTTGCCAGAGGTGATGGATAATCCAACCAATTCCCACGGGTGACGCTGCATTGATGGGTAATTATTATTAGATGATTATTACCAAGACCCCTGTCAGCACGCGCTAGGCTATCCTGGGACGCTGCCCCACTATGTCGGGGCGTGGTCTGGGCGTGGAGCCTGAGTTGTCAGGCACCGGGTCTCTATCAGCTCGTATTCACGTATTCATTAAGGTCAGCAGGGTCATATATTGTAAGAATTGCCGATCCTTCCAATAAATCCTCGATGGTCTAACGGTCATGATTTCCGCTTGTCACTCCAATGAGAACGAGCGCGGGAGACCAGGGTTCGACTCCCTGTCGGGGAGGATTCTTTTTTGTGTCCAGAACGTTGGTTCTGGAATGAGCCTATTTTTGCCTTTCTAATTCACATTGCAATGTCAAAACTACAGAGTGCTGGTGCTGCATATACCTTACTAGAGCATACACTATACATTTGTGAACATCTTATTTCTCAGACCAAGGCTATGTACCGTACATATTGAAATTGGCAAAACGACAAAGGAAATCACATGAGACCGTGGAAGTCGCACAAAATAGGATCAGCGCAAACGGCAAAAAGAGACACGAGAGGCAAAATCCCGGCCAAAGTATGTGGCAAGTAGCATCAAGGCTGAACACGACCGCCGCAACAACCACCTGTGCAGAAGAAGAGTTGTGGCCTTGTGCATGGAGAATGGTGACAAAAAGACGGACGGACATCTCACTTCCAAGATTACGTAGGGCCCCAAGCGGCTTGAATGGCAGGTGAGACGAAAGAAAACGAGAAAACGAAATAGTCTAGCTCGCTGAGGCTGCAATAATGTACCGAAGCATGGCTTCAGAGCTCGCGTGAGTCGAATCGAATAACATGCCATGAATCAGTTGCTGTATGCGTCTCAGCATCACGCTCAGCAGAAACAAGAGACATCATCCGTAAGGTGCATTCAATCCCGCTGGCAAGAAATAGTAGAAAATAATGTATAGCAGAGAAATGATCATGTGCCGCAGGACAAATCAGATTATATACACCGCGGTCTTTTAGAAGCCGAATGGATTTGTGGGCGCTAGAAGGAGAGAACAGTCAGTGGCCTTGAACGAATGGTGACAACCTGGCACATCTTAGCGATGGGGAACTCACTAGCTTGTGCAAGATTAGCCCGCAAACCAGTTGGCTGGGGAGCCAGCTTCTTAGGAGCATCATGCTTGACCCCAAATCGTACGGGAGGAGGTGGTCCAGTCTTCTGTGGCTGCAAAGGTGCGGCTGTGGGCTGCTGGGGAATAGGGGGGACCGGTGGCGGGGAGGTTACAGTATAAGGCATACTGCTCGCACCGTTCATGCCGGTAGGTTGGGGTTGAAGAGCCGGAGGTAGTATCGAGTTAATGCCTGTCGGCATTGGCCGCTGTGGCTGGGGTTGAAAGCCTCCGAAGCCTGTCGGCTGCGGTGCAATGCCCTGGAAGCCAGTCTGCTGTTGCTGTAGCTGCTGAATGCCAAATTGTGACTGTGGCTGGAATCCAGTGGGCTGTGGCACCAATCCACCTGCAAACTGAGTTGGAGGCATGAAACCGGTCGGCTGCGGTTGGAGCGATGGATTGAAGCGTTGCTGGTTCAACTCGGTCAGACTCTGGCCAGGCGGGGCCATCTGTGGGCCGGGTTGAGGAAGACCGGTCAGTTGTGGTTGCAATGGAGGAGGACCAAAAGTATTTGGCTGCTGGGGGAAGTTCTGTGGCGCGGAAAGCGGCCTCTGTGGAGGGGGCGGGAGAAGCGAGCTCTGAGCCATATTTTGAGGCGGTTGTGGGCGCTGCCTCGATGCCTGCTGAAAGCCTGTCTGTTGAGGGCTGAATGTCTGGGCGCCGGTTTGCATAGGCTGCTGTGCYATTTGTGCCACTTGGTTGAAAAAGCCGGGAGTGGCACCTGTCTGTTGCGGCTGCAGCTGGGGCGTAGGCACTGCAGTCGGCTGTGGCTGGATAGCAGCGGGGGCTGACGGAGCTTGAGAGGCCTGAGGAGTAGGTGCAGGCGCCGGCTGTGCAGGAGTGGGCTGGAGAGGCGCTTGCAGTAGAGATAGGTCAGCCATTGCCCCAGTAAGTTGTTTCTGCACTGGAGCTTGGGTTGTAGCGGGCGGTGCTGTGGCCGGAGGTGGGGATGAGGGAGGTGGCGCCGAAGACGCGGCCTGTTTAGGTTGCTTCACCTCCCAAGCATCGTCATCGAAGCCACGCTGTACCGGCTTCTCAACTGCAGCAGGAGCGGGTGGTGTTTCGGTGCGTTCCTGAGGGTTGGGTGCGTCCTCCTTCAGCTCGAAGGCCTTCGGATCGACCACATCACCGGCCTGGACTGCGGGTGCCGGCCTGCCCTTGCGGGTGTTGTTGCGTAGCACCCCTCCTGGGCCGGAGAAAAGACCGCCGGGAGAGCCAGCCTCCTCATTGCTGATGACCTCTTCTCCGCCGAAGCTGACATTGCGCAGCTTGGACTTGGACCCAGTTCTGCCGAACATATTGTCCAGATGCCGCATAACCCGCAGAATATCACCCTCCTTCAATCCAAGGGTGCGCAGGGTCTCCGAGGTAATGTCCGGTAGAATCGCTTCATCCATGGAGTCCTTGATAAAGTTCTGAGCATACCGCTCGCATTGATGAGGTCCGACTCCCGCTTTTAGGAAGAAATCAAACCAATCGTACTCGGGCCCAACTGACGCACCGGGGCGACTGGCCTCGGATTTCGAGTCGGGTTTTTGAGCTCGGCGGCGAATATCAGATAGAGGCTTGTCCTCGTCCAAAGACACGCCCGTAAGCTTTTCCACGTATTCGAGGTCCTCAATAGACATCTTGGGGATGGGAACAGCAATCTTGACTCCGTTGGTCTTATGGAGGTGAATCTTCCCATCTTGCAAGCCGATAAATTGCGCCTCGACAGTGAAAGACTTGGTACGATCTGTCCACTGCCTTGTCTTGGTCGGATCCGGTTCTGTAATCTCATTTAGATGGGATTCCAATTTATTGGGGGGTTCGGCAAAGAGGGTGGAAAGGACTTACTCGGCTTGTTGGCGCTCTTGCTGTCGCGTTTTTTGTGCTGCTCGAAACTCTCAGTATCCTCTCTTACCAGAGTCACTGTTGTTTGGTAGGGTGGTTTAATAGCGCAGCTTACCTCAGAGGTCCGTGAATCTATCGAGTCAGTCCTCGATTTCCGCATCGCTTCCTTGGCCAGGCGCGTCTCTTCGAGCCGATTCCTTTCTACCGTTGATAGGCCCGACTCGACGCCAGTGGGTTGGCTGGAAACAAAGCCGGTGATTTCGATGTAGCTGCTTGGTACCACACCCTCTTTGCCATTCTTCATGCGTCGCACCATCCACCATTCCTCAGATGTGGTGTCGTCCAGAACGACGACCTCATCGCCGGCAGCCACAGTAACCTCGTCATCTCCCTGCGCCATGAAATCATACAGAATTTGACCCTTCTTCTTGCCCCCGCCTCCTGCACCTGCCGCAATGACTTCCTTCAGGCCCTCGGCACGGTAGGCTCCAGAGATCTCACCGAGCGCGGAAACAATCTCTCGAGCGGTGTCCTTGGCCCCAGCATGAAAATCGATACTTTTGCTGGGGCGAACCAGGTCGAGGAAGACATGCTTGCCTTCAATAGAGTAATGGGTGAGTCTATCCGCAGTCCATTCTTGCATGTCGCCGTCCCCTTCTGGTGAGATAAAGATCGTTCCTGTCGCGATGTTGATTCCCAATGTCGTTGGCATCTTCTTCCTCTTGCCCATAACTTCGACCATTTCATTGATATTGTACAGATGATAGCCAGAAGGGGAACGAGGCGTTGACTGTCCAATTCGATTATATGGGGGAGACTCCTGCACATGGCCCTGGCTATCCCGCTCCCTCACCGTGACATACTGAGTGCGTGAAGGAGAGGGTTCCGGCGGAGAGTACCGCTCCACTGGAGGAGAGAGCTGTTGCGATGGAGGCCGCTGTGGTAACACTGGAGGCGGCGGCGAGGGTTCCCTCTGATAACTGTCCTCTGGTTGATAAGAGGGTCGCTGGGGCTGCGGCGGCGGGATATCCCTGGAGTGTTCGGATTCCACGGCTGATGCATGCTGTTTATGAATGATATCCGCTATTGCTGCTGCCGCTGGGTTCTGTATTGTGTCAATCGGAGAGCTAGTAGACGCGGCCGCGACCGGTTCCTCCGCCGGTTCCTCAACCGGGCGTTGGGGAAGGGCCGGAGCGGAGGGCTCGACAGGAGCAGGAGAAGGGAGAGAAGGCGGGGCAGTAGCAGCGGCGGGAGTAACGTCCTCCTGAATCTCGATGTAGTTTGCAGGGGCGAAGCCGAAATCCCCATTGATACCAACTAATGTCCAATCTGGATCGGAAGTATCGTACACCATCAGTTCCGCATCCTCGGAGAATGAGACTTCTTCGTCGGTCTGGCGCGTATAGTCGTACAGTGCCTTTGCATGGCAGATCGCGGGAGCCTATACAATTTGAATGAGTGCCCTGTTAGCATATCCATCATCTCATCGTCTAGAAAGAAGTGTCCGCGGCAGAGCCACGATTGGCATAACCAAACATCCAAAGCGCGCCCCGAGAGACTCTGACAGACTGGATGTCCCAGATCCTTTGGCCATGAAGCATCCCACGACAGTGTAGCTTACCTCCTCGACATAGTTATTCGGTACAAGACCCTCCGGTTCATCCTCGTCATCCCGTTCGGCCTTCTTCTTCGCTTTCCACCAATCGTCTTCGACGCTTTTCTCGAGTATGTAAAGCAAATCACCCTCGCGAAGTTCTAGTTCGCCTTCGCCTTGGGGCTGGTAGTCGTAGACCGCTTTGTATACCCCGAGGAACCCCATTTTGGATTCARGCCCCCGGGCGAGCGCCGTCTAACTCGAGGAGGACAGGATGGTTGTTTCTAGCGGTTCCGACGGTTTTGGCGCGAGCTGGAAGTGACGCCGAGTTTTTATATTGGAAGTCAGGGCGATCCGGCCGTCCGCGTAGGGGTTCTCAAGTTCGAAAGAGTAGTCTAGATAGTCGAAGGCTGGTTGATAGTCGATGGATGGGGGGAAACCGGAAGCCTTGGCAATTGGGTATCCCCTCTCCCGAGTCTGGCCAGATCAGGGTAAAGGGGCTAATTATGCGATGAAGAAGATTTGGGGGAAGGCGACCGTTTCAATTACGCAAATTAATGAAAGTGATCGAGGAGAAGAGTAAGGAAAAATAGAGATGACGGGGGTAGACACGGAGGGGGAGAGGTTCAGTAAGAGAGATGATGAGGTTGTCAGCCAGAAGCTAGTAGTTAGTAGAGTGGGTGAAGGTACGTAGTTAGCAGTTCTCCGTGGGAGTATGGTTTGTGGCCCCGAGTGCTACTGTTACTACTGTACCTTACTATCTCTAACATTACAGTGAACTCTGCGATTTGATGCGAAGTAAAATTCCTGCATGATTGCAACATCCAGAAGAATCCATGTACCTGATTATCTCTGCAATTTCACCTGTCACCTCACCTCACCCCCCATCTACAGTGTGGAGGAAATGGTCCCGCCTCGAGTCTACTAGTCTACTGTGCTAGACGGTTTCACGCTGGGGCTTTGGGCAGCTGTTCCTGGCGTCAATTAGGAGCGATGATCAGGTCGAAACAGACGAATTCCCTCGTGCCTATTTCCTTGATGACAGGGAGGGACCCCTACGTCATTTCTTAGTTTTCTCTACATCGGTGTCTTTAGCCAGTTGCCCGCTCCAATTATACGGAGGCCCCTATTCGTCAACTGGATTCAGCAAAACATTGCAGAACGTGATAGGAAGTGGTATCTCAAATCGTAGCTGAGGCTTGATAATAGTAATGAAATGTACAAGATCAAGACAGAATTACACATCAACCAACCCCGCTAGAGCTCATCCTTGAAGAAGATTTCCTCGCTGCCGTCTTCGGCATCATAAGTGGTCGGCTCTGATTCTTCTGGCTCCTGATGGTCTGTTTTCTCGTCTGCCTTCTTCTTTTTCTCTGCTGTCTCTGCATTTGATTCCGCCTTGTCAGCTGTAGCTTCCTGTGCCGGGTGCGATGTAGAGCCCTGTGCAGCCTGATCTTCTTTCTCATCGTCGTCGGGCTCGACAGTTCCGACTAAGCCACGCTCGCCGTTAGACTCGACAATTTCTAGTGTCCAGTCCTTGCCCTTGGCAAGCTCCTCGAGTCGGCTTTTCAGTGTCTCAATCTTCTCGGGGTCAAGGCCATATTTCTTCAACTCCTCCTTGGACAACCTGGTGACCTCTCCATTTTGGCGCTTGGCAACCACCTCGATTTTCTCTTCTCCAACAGATGCTACTCGACCCTTCTCAATCTGTTTGCCCTCCGATCCCACCCATTTTTGCGCCCCGACCTCGATATCGCCGACAACAGGAAACTCGGATGTAATTGCGGATTCGACGAGCTGCTGAGCCAAATGATATTCCCGCCTTGCTTCCCAGTCGGAAACCTCCTCCTCGGAGAGAATCTCCCGGCATTCGATCGCGTGCGCCTCGTCCTGCTGAGGTGGCAGAAATGCAATATCGTTGCACAAGCGCGGGGTGTAGATCACCATCAGATATGAGCAAGTAGTGAGCTCCTTGATCCAACCGATCCGATCTGTGGATTGCGGATGGCAGTGGAACTGAACTTCGATCTTCCGGTCCTTGCCTGTCAAGTCGCACTTGGTTCCGCCGCGCAGTCGCTGCACTAGATAACGCGACCCCCCTTTAGTCTGGAGCTCGGCGACATCGGTAGTTGTCTTTTTGTGCTCCGCATCCCCCTCCAGATCCTCGTCATCGCCACTATTCGGAAACCTGCCCAGCACGAAAGAATGAGTCGCAGAGTCCTCTATCGGCGGATAGTTGGGTACGCCTGGGCCGGACGGTAGTGCATGAAACTGCTTGATTTGCTTCTTGTAGCAGAATGAGTACGACCACCATCCGTATATGTAGTACATGCATTTGCCTTCCATCTCTCGCAGAAGCTCCAGGCCACGATCCGTCGCGCGTGCAATTTCTCGCTGCTCATCCTCTTCACTGGCGCCTTCCGCTCCGTTCGTCTGGTTCTTGTCTTCGTTGTCGACTTGCGGGATAGAACAGAGATATCGCTGTCCGTCAAGAAGCATCTCCTCGTACGTGAACCCAGGTCCTTCTATCGCTTCTTCATTGTCGTCTTCGGATTTATCTTTTCGGCCTCCCAGATATACTTGCGCATCATTGCCTTCGGCGAATGTCTTATCAGTGGAAGACGAAGAGCTCTCTTGTTGTTTCTGTAATAACTCCCTTGCCCGCGTATCGAGAATGTAATCATCAGGGAAGAAGACTTGGAACTACAAGCGGATACCATTAGCACATTTGCCCGTTTATTTTATGCAGAAGCCAAAAAAGTGAAACACGTGTAGCATACTTGAGGATACGCAAGAAGATCATCCTGTATGTTGAACGCTTTCTTGCTGGCCCATGCGCCGGGACCGGCACAAGCCAGCACCAGCAACGGCGTGAGAGTCCGTAAACGTCGGACCATGACTTCGTGTTTTAGACCGATAGCAGTAACTAGATACCAATGGATCGTTATGACAGACAAGTCCTCGCTCTGGAAGCTCCGGTGGGAAATTCCTAAGGTTACTGCCTTCTGGGGGGAGTGTCAGGGTCAATGAAGTGAAAGGCGGCAATCCACTCTCATGATTATAGCAGCATATAGGAATCAAATCTCAGAATGCAGAGGTATGTCATTAGAAGCTGTAGCTTCAGAACATGACAGCTGTAAACAACATCATTGATCTGCTATCATCGGCGGAGATCCGCATTGTGTCCTTATCGACACGTGGATAAGGATTTCTTAGGTCATCCACCGAGATGAACCGAACGCTTCAAGGAAACGAAGGAAGGAAAAGGAACGAACACAACGGAATCAATACTTGATTTCCACCAGAGGGTAAAATACTTTTTGACTATCTTGGAGTGATACCAATCTGCAGGTATTTGATACTTCATTACTACAATCGTACGATTTCCTACCACCTGCAGTAACCAACAATTGCAATTTGAAAGCATAGAGATAGATGCCTAATGTTTGTGGATGATTGGAGACATAGCCAACCGAACTCCATTCAGACGCCAAACGACGCAACCAGGGTATTTCCCAGAGTAGATAGATATCCTCCCAGGTATAGTGAGAAATAAGATAAAGAAATACATGGACCAAGAGGTAAGTGAAGGATGCGCAAACTATGTTCGTATCATACCGAGTCATGAGAAATGGACAAGTCATCAGCAGGAGAACGTATAGCAGGTTACGTCAGAAGGACTGGGCCTTGATGCCTTCGCATTGACTGGCCAAGTGCAGCTTATCATCAAGTCTCTCCCCAGAGGCCAAAAACGGAGAGATCTTCTGCCATGTAGAGAAGGCCGTTCTCCGAGAATAGTACATCGGACAAGGGTGTTTGCCCTTCGGCATCTGTTCCCATTCCCGGCTGAGCGGTTGTGAGGGTTCCTCCCGGTGAACAGCCAATGGGTATTCCCGTTGTTGTCAGAGTAGAGATAGTATTATCGTACGGCAGCGCAGCCGCTCCTTGAGGACCACACAGGGTATTCCAAATGTCATTCTCCGATTGACCTGTGGAGGCTGTTTGTTCCGGCCCTTGCGCAGAAAGCGAGCCTGTAGCGAGCTTTTCGGGAGACAAGGGGGACGGGGCTGACTGCTCGCCACTGCGGCTTATAGCCACGTTGTCGTTGGAGGCTGATGGTTCTCTTGTAAGCCCTACTTGGCCAAACAGCTGGTCGACCTGTTTGCTCCGGCGTTCCATCCATTGACGGTTTCGACGGCGAACATATTCGGCCACCGCGCCTCGCAGGTATTTGATGATCTGGTAAAAACGACAGGCGTGCGGATCATGTGGTACAAATAGTCCCAGAAACTTTTCGGACTTGTCCATACCTTCCTCGAGCGGGAGAAGATTGTCATACTCAGCAAAGAACGCTGCTCCCAACACGACGGCCGAGTTGAATACTGAATTGATCAGAAAAGGTAGTCTCCGAGGTAGAGCTTCAAACCGAGACAGATCGTCCACAATGTTGAGACAGCGTAGAGCAGAGTAGACACAAGCATCAGAGAAAAGAGCGATGCGAGAGGCACTGGCTCTCGGATCGTTGGAGCTGATAGCCGGATCAGTCTTATTTCTCACGTATTGGGACACCCGAAATATGAAGAACGGCCGAGTTAACAGAATGATTGACCAGTAATATGCGCCGAATACATGCGCTGCGGCCAGCATACTCTCAAGATTTTTTAAACTTAAACGCTCCGTCTGGACACTGAGAAAGGTTGGCAGGTTCCGGACCCAAGCGCGGTGCTGATTTGAGATCGTTTCCGCAACATTGATCGAGACGACTTGTCTCATGTAGACTTCCGTTAGGATGCGATCAAAGATACGGCATAATGCAACCACGCATAGGGATAACTGCGCTTCGGGTTGGGATCGCTGTTGCTCCCGTGCAATTGTTGCCTGATCACCTATATCAGAATCAAAATCCGAGGTCGCCGGAGGGCGCCCTAAGGAAGCGCTAAGGAACAGGTCCATCATCCGTAAGCTTTTCCAAACCCGCTCCCGGGCCCGACGCTCCCGAGTGCAGAATAGGGCGTTCGCGTCCCTTCGATGAATTCCAACGGCATATGCGGCCCGTAAGGCGATTCCCAGGTTCATGAACGCGCCATTGCGACGACACGCACCAAGCATATACATTGAGATCAACACATAAGATTGGATCGTGTAGAGGCTGGGGGTTTCGGTGAAAGCGGAGAATGCTAGCTGGCGGCCACTGACGAAGTACTGTTCAGCGAGATCCTGATTGATCTCCGAAACCTGAACTCCGATTGCGAGAACAAGGTAGAAGATCGAGCTGACAGTATCTTCATCGCCAGTCGGATTCTCAACCCAGTTGGCGAGCCGCGGATAGAACTCCTCGAGATCGAATAGATCCAGTAATGGACTGGTAGCAAGGACATATTGACGAGCGAGTCGTTGCGCCTCGTCGTTACTCGGTGGCGCAGATAACGGTCCTGTTTGGGTAGCCGGAGTACTCTGAAAAGCCTCAAGCATGGAGTGCCGCGACGTATCCTCTGTGAACTCGCATCGCCCGATTGACAAAGAGACGATACGACGTACACTTTGCAGGAACGACAAGCTCGCAGAGTCACCAATATACATGAATTTTCCTTGCCCATCACGAAGCAGCCTGGCAACCTTGGGCACAGGCGCCGTCCCGTCTTTGTCATCCGTTGTTTGTTGCTCCAAGTCTGCGCTACGATCCTCGAGGGCATTCAGCAAGCGATCCATGGCCGTTTGCCTCTGCGGAGTCGGCACCATGTGCTCGCTAAGAAGCATAGTCTCCTTAGGAGCATTAATATTCAGTAAGCGGGCCGGTTTATCTGAGAAGTTGCATTCCGCTTCCTTGCGACGCTGTATGCAAATCGTACACGGCTGTTCTCCGTTACATTTCTGCTTTCTCCGTTTACAGCTGTCGCAAGCTCTCCGGCATCGAAGCCGTGCGCCAGGAGCTGCACTAGCCCTAGGCATGGCTTAAAATTGTAAGCGTCTTTGCGCAAGTGGTCAGGCCACGGGATATTCATGGATGCATGGAACGTCGGAGCCAAGACGCGGGGTCTGTCTCGATGAGCTGTTGGATTGCGAGGCGGAAGAAATGCCAGGACCCAGACTGGCTATGAAGTGCTTAGGAAAATCATTTCTCGATGGGCAAACCCATAATTAGTGCGACAGTCAGAATTCTTGCCCGAGAAAGAAGAAGAAGAGGCTCATTGAAGCTGTCAAGTTATATAGGACGATCCGATCCCCCGGAATCGGCACTGCGGAGATAGCTGCTTACTAAACTGCCGCTTGCACGAGCCTTTCCTTAAAAGTCACCAAGCAGCTAGAGAGCGATATCATCAAGTGCTTCGGGATAACAATCGCAAGGACCTTTCAACTGGCAATAAATGAGAGGATCTGGACTCTAATATAGGTCCGAAAAATACAATCATTTCTCTTATATGTCATTGCTATCGCGTATTCTCCGGGCCTCCATCGAAGAACTGCAGCTATACAGATGCTAGCTATCATATCGAATGTGATCTTCCAGAGTTTCCCGTCCTATTTTCAGATGCGTCATGTGAAAGACGAGTAATGTCCATGGCGTAGTTTATCGATACATATTGGTATCCCATGTGATCCTCGTCCGTTTATTCTGACCGAAATGATACCACTTTGCCCCAAGTGTCAGCTGTGCCCCAAATGCCCTGTCGCAGGCATGACAGTTGAACAATCTGACTATGGTCGACGAACAAGTTGACGTCGATGCCGAACTCCCTGATATACCAGTTGAACACATTGGGATCTGCCGCCTCGAACATGACCCGCTCAGACGGCAATTCCTTCATTATTGTGGACACGACGTCAGTCCGCCATGACTGCACGTTTTCTGTTATGCCCTCAGATTCGATCATCAAGCGTTCCACGCCCGCGTCGAGGAATTTACGGCCCATGTTAACGAGCTTTCCCGGGTCGGAAGTCCCAAAAGCCTCAAGGCCAGAAGCAGGTGTATCACCTCCAGCACCAAACTGAATGCCGAGCTCTGGCTTTGCCTTCAGCTTGTACGCGTTGACTTTGTCAACCAGGCGAAGCCAGTCATCTTCTGGGAATGATAAGAACCCAGATGAGAGTTCAATAACATCGAATCTTTGAATGCGTTAGTCTCGAAAATCGGGCAAATGGTACGAGAGGCAGCGCCTCGACGCGCGTAAACGAACCCGAGATCCTTGCATTTCTTGAGGTACTTATCAAAGACAGAATTGGCATCGGGATGTGTGAGAAGATGCTCGGCCCATCCCCCCTGTGGCGAGTGGACTGCGGTCAGATGTTAACTTTCCTGATATCTGCGATTGAACAAACCTACAGTTGAAACATAAACACCGTAGTCGTGGGCGAGGTCTATCAGTTCTCTCAAGGGCTTTTCCTGGAAGAGAGAGAAAGAGCCTGTGTTTCAATCAGCTGAGCTCAAAATGTGGTACACTTCAGTGATACATACCTCCAGCGAATTTCAGACCATCTACATGGGTGCCCATTCTGAAAAGAGCGTTAATACCTGTGTTGGGAATCTCTTCTGATGCTTACGTTTCTAGAACATCGGCTAAGTAGCGCTTTCCCATCACCTGGAATGGCACCGCTTATATCAGCTCTGCGATTCTCACACTGCACTATGCTCGTTCCGGTTTCTCTGGGTTCCCGAAAGCGCATACCGTATAATATGGACCTCTGATCTCTGTGACCCCTTTGCTTCTAGGCTTAGGAGGCCTAGGGTTTGATCGTGCAAATCCAAATCCATGATGTTTATCTTGGAGCAATGTCAGTTGCTTTTGCGCTGGATATGATGTCGCAAAATATCTTGACAATCCTGTTGTTGTCACGAGTCTGGACCTCTGTCGCGGGACAGGCCCCGCGATATATTTCGGGGTCGTAGCAACGCGAGATGTGGATGCCAGCATTATCTCCGTTTTCCTGCTCACAATTTGAATGAGACTATGTTGAAATTTCACCTTATACTTTGGCAGCTCGAGTCTTCCGTTGGTTCTGATATTCGCATGGTTTATGAATCGAAATAGGGTAGTACGGCCCTAAACAGTTCCCCGCGCTGAGGGGTGAGTTGCTTGACGTCAAACATATGTAACTCAAAATGCGGAAAATCTAAACAATCAATATAACGCCTTTCTCTGTCTTCTCGGAGAGCACCATGAAGTCAAGATGGCGACAGTCCTGAGAGCTCGGTGACGTCATTTATCCTGAAGACGAATGCTGCTCCTTATGCATGAACTGACGGCCAGCTTGAATATACATTGTTTCAGCTCACTTTTACTTCATGAAGTTACAATATCCATGCCAGATTATAAGGCTCCGACAACCAGCGACGATAGAAGTTTTCTATAGCCAGACCGTATCTGACTAAGGGGTTCCATGCTCGAGTCCCCTATAGTTCGATCGGACGCGCGTCTGCAACATGGGATTTGAGGTCCCATATCCTTTGGCTATTCTACCATAATAGCGCTCATCCTCCATTACCCCTTGCCACATGAAGTGAAAGAGCGGGCTGGTGAGAAAGAGTTTGGGATTGATGCGAATAATGGGCTAGTCTAATATCCTGAAGCCGGCATAAAATTGACTGGCCACCCATAGATACTTGTGTGAACATACTTTATGAGAGAGGAACAATGCAGATACTCCTTCTTCTGTTGATAGTTCGAGATATACCTAAATTAATAATACCTATCAACCCCGCTTGGTTCTCTCCAATAACCTTCTGTATGACGCAACAGGTATATATATTGTAGGTTAGTTATCACCTATTCCACGCCTCAGATTCTATTCTCCGCAAAATGAATATAATCCAAAATAAAGATGTATGCGATATCTAAGGGGTAGATGAAGCAAAATAGGGAAAAGGAGGCAATAAAAAAAGACGCACCAATGTGAGGGTGGATCACGACTTTCAGATCTCTGTCATAACTGAGGGTAGATCCGATCGATTAGTCAGAAAGTTTGAACTCGCAATTCTGACACTCTAACCGACTGGTAGAAAAGTTCAATATATGATCAAGACCTAAGGTAGACTACTTGGTCTACAACCTAGAAGCCCTGCTGCCCGTCTGGTTGGTTTCCTGGCTATCTGCGGACGTGCCATCCTCTAGGTAAACTCTTGATGACAACGGGACGTCTTCTCAACCTAGGAGCTCTGTCCAGCCAAGGCGAATCTTAGATTTGTGACTTCGGAAGTTGGAAAGCCTATGCGCTGACTCGGTGAAGCTTGTTTTCCGGTCCGTCAATGAATCCTTATGATGACGAAAGCATATGGACCGTTTGAGCCTTCATCGCAACTCTTGACCAAATCTCTCTCATTTCAGCAGCGGGATATCAATGACCCTGATCAAGAGGAATACTGAACTTCTTCTTGCATGTATGACCTATACTGGGTTTCCTCTCTGTATCAAGCTAAGACTAAAGGATATAATAATAATAATAATAAAAAGGGACCCACTGCAGGGATTAACCTTATGTGCACCTTATTATTAGTTACAACTTGCACCGCAGGCCAAGTTTTACTGTATCACTAATGGCAAATGTACCTGTAGGTGCTAGCTAGGCTCATGTGATGTGGCACAAGTACCATGCTTTATAGATGACCAGTTGACCACAATCTACTAAGACAAAGCTAACAATAGACTTGTTTGACCGTACTGGTTACTACAGCTGATTGTTAGTATCTAATGGCCACAATTACAAAGCAAGGCGGAAAGATTTATCGCATTACTCATTTTCGAGAATATTCAAGTTTCTACAAAATCCACACGATGGGACCATGAGTAAGGGTTCCGAACTCCGAGGCCCAGATCCTGATAGGGCTGTCTTTGGCTTTCCGTGGTCTCCGCTTGGCCCTCCATTGTCTTGGCATTTTTTTCGTGTTTGGCAAGCAAACTCTAACTGACATTGTGACAAACATCGAATTTTGAACCAGCTAGGACAGTTAGGTAGATATGATGGCAAAGCACGAAGTAGTAGAATATAATAGCTGATAATGAAAACGGCATGGAACTCTTAGTTGACCTGGTATAGACTAGAAGAGGTACATACTAAGTCATCATTGCATAGTGAGAAGGCCCTTAGCGCACAAATATTATGAATGCTCCCTGATGTTGCATGAGTCTGATACCCGGTTGCTCCGGATGTACATTGCCACTACTTGCTTGGCACATGGAACCTCCCATAGTTCCTGGGTACCTCTCCGATGTACATGGATCCCTCTAATATGTCTCAAGTCACCCAAAGAGGAAGAAAAGCTGGTAAAAAAGAGAATAGATACTCTCAATTACTCTGGATTGTTATGATATATTCCGTATTATACTCTGTAGCATGCATGTATGTACCTTAGCAATCTAAAAAAGATCTACGATTTTCCGCCTTGGGCTGAAAGAAACTGGAGCTTTCGGCAGGTGCCCGCGTGCGAATAACCAAGAGAGGCAGGTGTTATGGTGGACCCATCCGAGCCTTCCTCAACCTTGATTGACCAAGGTACCAAAACGAGGGCGGGTTTGTTTGTTATTCATTCAAGTTCATCCATTGATTCACGATGCTTGGAAGTCCCTTACCACCCGGATTTCCCCCTCCCAGCTCACCATCTAGAAGATGTGACCATTTATCTCTCTTTCTCAGGTCTCACTACGGAGTACTTATTCACTCATTGTTTCACTAGTCTCCTTTCTCAACCCCAGGGAACCAGGTATTCGACACGCTTGCTTGGCCTATCTACCTAGCTAATGGTCGCGTGCGCCTCTAGCCCTCTAACTCTGCCTATGTGAATGATGTCGTCTTTCCTTTCCAAGTTTCCAGCGCACAACTCCATCCTACAGTAGTCTCAAACCTCCCAAAATTCGTGGCATTTAGTGTCCCGGTGCCTGGATTCTTCTGGGTGTGACCTATCTACCTACGTACTACGTACTCTTATCTTTAGCGATTCCGTTTCTTGGTATTGACATCCTCCTCCTCTTCCTTTGAGAACTCTCATCCTTCTCCCTGGCTATCTTCTGTCTCGCCTCAAGGGCTCTTTGTCAACATGGGAGCTGGGGCTATCCTAGAGCCCCTGGTCGTAATTGTCCTGCTCTTCGGAGGGACCTGGATAAATCGGTCTACCGCAGCTTTCTCTTCTGTGCGCAGAGTTCGTAGATCCAGCACGTCTACACGTGCTTTTTCTCCAGACTCGCTGGAGTCCGGATTATCGTCGCCAACATCAAAGGACGGTCTGTTGAACGAACGATCCCTGTCACCAACACTGGTGCAACTCGACGACGCTCGATGGCGCAAACGCCAGATTCGGATCCTCTCATGCACTTTTGAGGTCAAATCTCCAGATACTGCTGTCTTTCAAGATCGTCTTCTCAGTCGCTTGCTCCGGAAGTTCCCTTTTCTGGTTGAGTGCTGGTATTGGGCCTTAGTTTACTGGGTATGTCCTGGGTTTCTATATTGTTAACGAATCTCTTTTCTGCTTGAGAGGGGAAAAGGAAAGAAAAAAAGCAGTATGCTTACACGTCAAATTCTAGACATATCAACTAGGCCGTGCATTCACTGCGGTCACCCTCCAAGAAGGAACTGTTGATGTAGCAAGGAAACATGCTCATCAGATCATCCAAATAGAGAAAAGCTTGTGCATCTTCTGGGAGGTCGCAATTCAGCGGTTTTTCCTTCGGCATGGTCAGCTGATGTCCGTGATCAACTGGGTGTACTCTTTCATACACATTCCAGGGACTATTGCCTTCCTCGTTTGGCTCTACTACTACACCACGACGCGGAACCGAGTCGATGAATCGCAGATGGGAAAGCCCTTGGGTGCTGCAAAAGGATCCCCTGCTGGTCCGCTTCTTTATCAAGCCCGGCGCCGTACCCTCGCTGTTTGCAATCTCCTCGCTTTCGTGGTCTTCACTCTATGGCCCTGCATGCCCCCTCGCCTCCTCAGTGACAAAAATGTGAAAGGACCCGACGGAGAGTTAGGACGTAGCTACGGCTTTGTCGATACTGTGCATGGCGTCAATGGTGCTGGTAGCGTCTGGACTGAGAATCGGTTTTGTAACCAATATGGTAAGCATTGCTAATGGTCCATTGCGCTTTTAAGCTCTTCTCTTGCGGTGCTAACTGTAATCTTGTTGACAAGCTGCCATGCCCTCTTTGCACTTTGGATATTCCCTGATGATTGGACTTACAATCATGACTATCCCATTGCCGCCACATCAACGCCGGCCAGCTGTTCGCTCGCGCTTGTTGGGCCGCACGCTTGGTTTCCAGCTCCCGTCATGGTCCCGTTTAGCCTGCTTGTTGGTCGGATTTCTCTATCCGTTCGTTATATTGGTCGCAATCATCGCCACGGCCAATCACTTCATTCTCGACGCTGTTGCAGGCACAGTCGTCTGCGTCCTAGGATGGCGGTTCAATGGTATCTTATTGAATCTTCTGCCGTTGGAGGACTATTTCCTCTGGCTAGTCCGCATCCATAAACCAGAACCCGCAGCTATGGATGGTATCGACTACTCGGATGATGACGAAGTACCGAATTATCCTGCTCTTTACCGATGAACTGCTCTCTGATGCGTCGTGTCGGGCCTCCACTTGGAACTGAACATTAAGATATCCTTCTCTATCCTTTAGCTATTATTGTTGTGGGGTTCTACAGACCTCATTTTGGTTTATTGTTCCACGAAGCCTGCCCTTTCACCTATGATCACAATGCGACTAATGACACTCGGGGAAGGACTAATAACGACTGTATCTTTTCTCCACGATATTATTACACCACATGAAATGTGTACATATAGAAGACGAACTAGGACATTCTCATCCTGTGGATACCCTGCTCCTGTCCCAGCACGGCGGCATTTTCATGCTGATAATATCATAAGCATCAGTCGAGCTCGATACAAACTATCTATCACAGCAGCTGAAATGTTGCTGCTTCTATGCCAGTGGAAAGCAACAGAAGCCCGAAAAAACGCCGGCAGGATGATATTGTATGGCTGAATATGACCATAATTGAATACCTACCTATGGATGGCTACCAGCGAGCTACGCAGATTGTTAATACTTGACGTTGAACCGATGATTAAGCAAAGCGAATGACAAGGCCAAATGAATAGGCTATTCAACCCTATTATCTATCTTTATACAAGTCCGTAGAGTTATAATTCAAAGGAGCTTGAAGAGATCAGCAAATACAGAGTAAATGAGATCGATTCATTTTCAGTGTTACTTGAAACAGCGTGAAGATTCGCGGGGTGCCGTCACTTTCCATCGACCCGCCTCTCTTCAGTTGCCCCATTCATCGATATTCCTTTCCTCCCAGCACTCCCTTTGACTGCTTTCCTTGTTCCTATCTCGCGAGCCTAGGAGATCCTTGAATCACAGAAGTGTATTTGATCCGTGGATAACCAAGCGTCTCTGTACTTTCAAGTTTTCGTCACGCCAACTCGGTACCTATACTCGGCTATTGGCGCCTTGAGCGAGTCCGGGTCTATAGTGTCAACAAGGTCAGTCATCATGTTCTTCTGCGCAGTAGTTGCTCCTGCTAACAATATCGCCGGGCCGGACGTCTGTAGCTGCTGCACTGAAAATAACGCTATCAGACATTTGGTCGCGTCGCGTCCTGTCTTGAACTAGTCACAATTGCCTTCCGGGGAGAGGAGCATTGTATCTGCCTCCGGGAATTTGCGGCTATTGCCCGTTTCTTTGCAACAATCGATACTACGCGCAGAGAGAGTGTTATCGCAGTTTGGACAGAAGGCTCTTGTCGATCATCAACAGTCAGTGTTGTTGAAGCCGCGTCTTCTTTCTTGTGTCTTGATCATCCATCAGCTACCTCAGTCTATTGATCTGAGAAGATCCCCGAAGCATCCATTACTGAGCGATTCGCACCAGGCTGATTTCGTATTTCCCGATTTGGGCTTGTCATTACGCAACCTGGTGGCCTGTCTGGTCAGATTTCGTCTTGTGGGGCTAGCCTACGACTTTCTAACATACTACGATACGAGCAGCAGACCAGAATTTATCTGGGGGCTGTTGTTATATTCGATCTTTTGATCTCGACCGTTGTTGTGTTGAGCTCGTCCGTTGCGTCATTTGTGGATTGGGAGACTCCCTTTTCCCCCCAAGCGCAACGCGTTGTTCGAACTTCCCGCCTCCCAGCGTCGCGACCTTCTCCACCACATCTCCCGGCTCAAACCACCTTCATCCTCCCACCACCTCCTTCATTGAAAGCCTCGGCTTCCTTTAACCGCATTTCAGTTCAACGTTGGTCTGAATTTAATTGAGCTTTCTCCACGCTATGGCCGAGACTACCCCTGCTGTCTCTAGGACCGAAGCTGGCGAGGCGCCTGTCGAGCGCGCTCCTTCTGCTGAGGCCAAGACTGCGCCCGTGGAATCAGCTCCAGAGACGTCCAAGGAGCAAGAAACAGAGAAGGTCAATGGCACCCAGGAAAAGACATCCGGTAAGAATTTCTCAGTACCATCGTGTCGTGACTTGCACTTTTCCCTGTCGTTTCTTTTTTTTTTTGTCGTTGGGAAGGGGCAAGGTGTCCCTCGCTTTCGCTTTTCACCTGAGACTTTAATTACTAATTAAGTTTCCACTGTCTATCAGGCGAGGCTAACGTATCTGAAGACAAAAAAGAATCGACGGATACTCCGGCTGAAGAGTCCAAGGCACCTGTAGAGGCTACTGACGCGAAGGAACCGGAAGCGACCGCCGCGGCGCCTGCAGAGTCCGAGGCTACCACAGCGCCCGAGGCTCAAGAAGCTCCTCCATCTTCCAAGAAGTCTGGAGGCTCGAGGCGCAAATCCACTAGCGGTGTCCCCGAACATAAGTCCAAGCTGAGCCGGAAGAAGTCGCAAGCTCGCATGGCAAATTTGCACGCGAAGCCCGGCGAGTACTATCTCGCGCGCCTGCGGAGCTTTCCTCCCTGGCCATCTATCATCTGTGACGAGGAAATTCTTCCTCAAACTCTACTGAGCACGCGTCCAGTGACCGCCATGCGGGCCGATGGCACCTACAGAGAAGACTATGCAGACGGAGGCAAGAGAGCTCATGAGAGAACTTTCCCTGTGATGTTCCTCGAAACAAACGAGTTGTAAGTGCCATGTCGAACTTGTCTATCTCCATGGAGTAGGCGGCTAATGGAAAAGCCAGCGCTTGGATTCCCAACACAGACCTGACTCCGCTCGATCCCGCCTCCTGCAAAGACGTACCCGAGAAGGGCAAATCGAAACAACTTCTTGCTGCTTATGCCGTAGCCGCAGAAGGTCACGATCTGCAATACTTTAAGGATCTCCTGGCTGATCATCAGCGCGCATTGCAGCAGGAGTTGGAAGAGCAGGAAGCGCAACAGGCTGCCAAGGAAGCGGCCAAGGCTGAAAGGGAAGCCAAGAAGAACAAGCGGAAGAGCATGGACATTGCTGATGACCTGGAGGACATTGACATGGAGGGTGCGGACGAGCCCAAGAAGCCAAAGAGCTCGAAGAAGCGCAAGAAGGACGCAGAAACCGATGGCGAAGCTGAGAAGGTGAATTATGACTCTCCATTACTCATTGTCAGTTTTACACGGTCGCCGGACTAACATGCCTTTTTTTTTTTTGGTGTTATAGCCTGCTAAAACACCCAAGACTGCCACCAAGTTGAAGTTGACAACCCCCAAGACCCCGACAACCGAGACTGAGAAGAAAGCCACTGGCGCCAGCAGGGCTAAACAGACAGCCAGCGGCAAGAAGACTGGCAAAGGTGCCGTCAGTGACGAGGGCGAGGAGGATGCTGGCGCTCCGCCGAAGGAGCCAGAAAAGCACGTCGACCAGGGGGAGGCCAAGGAAAGAAAACAGAAAGAAGGTAAAGTCGACCTATCCGAAGATTCATCATGAACCCAGATTAACTTAAAGACAGTTCTTTTTGTTCGCCACAGACTCCAGAAGGGCTTCATTTCGCGTGATCAGCCCCCCAAGGAGGAGGAGATGACTACCATGTCTAGCTACTTTACTAGACTTGAGAAGGTTGCTGATGATCTCGAGGTCTCGATCATCCGCGCGACCAAAATCAACAAGGTTCTCAAAATGATTGTGAAGCTTAACTCTATTCCTCGGGATGAGGAGTTCCAGTTCCGTCGCCGTGCTATCAACATCTTGTCCAAGTGGAAGAATGTGCTCGATGCGGATACCACGACAACACCGGCCGAGCCAAAGGCTAATGGAGCTCACAAGGAGGACAGCGTCGAAACGCCAGCGAAGACTGAAACCGAAGGGGAGAAGGAGGAAGAAGAGATCAAGCCAGCCAAGCAAGATTCGGTGGAACCACAAGACGAGTCAATGGCTGATGTTGACGTTGCTTTGGAGAAGGCAGAAGCTCCTGAACCAGCCAAGGAAGCTTCCGAAAAAGAAGTTCCCAAGACTGAAGAGGCGACCGAGGAGAAACCGGCAGAAGAGAAGGCAGAAGAGAAAGCTGTTGAAGCAGCAGCGTGAACATAGGCACACATGGTTGTCCATATGCGTTCACCGATTTCTCTCCTCTACTTGTACCTCTTATGCTTACAATAATGCGCCTGTTACTTCAGTTTTGGGCATTCCTGCTCATTTTATGTTCGGCTGGAATTCCCACTGATATCTCCTATGTCCCTTTTCCGCCGCCGATCGATGAGTGGAGATTTGAGTACTCAAAAAGCCTTTTGACTCTTTTTCTTACCAAGGGGCCTTGTCCCTTATTGTCTCTGTCTATCTTTTCCTGTTTCACTGGTCAGTGACAGTGGCAAGTCTGCAAATGGAACTGGATACTATGGATTGAAAGCAATGCTGTGTGGCATGGTCAGAGACACCGTGAAAGGGTATCAAGTGCATTTAAACAAGATGAGGAAGGGAATAAGCAGGCCTCGCAGCTTCTCTGTAGCTTGGGGTGTTCTCCAATCCTTTCGATGTGACAGGGTCTCTCGGGTCTCTTTTTCTTTGATTAGGTCTCAGAATGTTAGTTTAGTCTCGCGAGCTTCTTGTTTTGGGTTGAGATTTAGTCCTTGCACAATACAAAGTTATTCATATGAAATTCCATCGAGCATGTTGTCCAGAGACATCATTGATAACGTGATAATATATGGTATCCTATTCTATTATGCTTGATGCTATTTGGGCAGATAACTTCATATGATACAGCGCGACACCCATTTCCAGCTCTGGTGGACCCGGCAGGCTCTATACATAACTACAGCGCCAAAACGCAGATTGTGAGTTAATACTAAACAAACTCAGAAGTCTAGCGAGATTCATGACCTCGACCCTCTTCAACAGCCACAATGATCAAAACGCAGATGTCGTCCACCTTTCCGCCTCGGTACCAGTCGCCGGGATAATAGCGCTGGGCTACTTTGGCAAATGGGCCGTCCCGTCGGGAATCCATGCTGGCCCGTTTGGCTTCGCCAGCGATTGTGGAAGCGAGTAGAGACTGGAGCGTATGGTGCTGAAGATTTTGGCTGGATGGCGCGACATTGCCTGACGTGGAAGTGTCGGCCGCCGACGTTTTGGAAGACGAGGATGGCCAGGGAAGTAGAGAAGCGAGGCCGTCAGGGCCGGTCAGCGCTCCGAGATCATCCGATACCTTGATTCCCAATTCGGGCGTGGCGGTCCATGCCCCGGTTAGAATCATCCGGCTTGTGACGAGCTTCAAGACGTCTTGATTGTTCAAGTTGTCGTAGACCCCATCGGTCGCTAGCATGAGCACATCGCCGTGCTGCATGTGGAGGTTTGTGACAGCCGCGTCGCGCGGCGAGTCCTCCAAGAAAGAGCCGCCGAATATGGAGGCCTGAGCACGCATTCTCGGGGGGATGATGCTCAGTTGATATGGTGTGTTGAAGCCATGAGTCTGTGGGACCGAATAATGATGCACAGCAGCAAGACGGAGCAGCATCGAGCCCGAGTCACCTAGGTTGGCCAACTCGACCTGACCATCTTCCAAGCCCACCCCGACCGACGCAGTACTCCCACCAGCCCGAATCGACTTGTCCGCCACCAGCTGGTCGTATCCTGACTGAAGCAGGTTCTTGGCCCGCAATTTGTCGGTCGACGAGTCCCAAGATAGAGCCTCTAGCGCCATATAGCGGCACAGAGCGTGGGAGAAGTTCGCTGGGTCGACTTTGGACTCCACCCAGCCTCCAACTCCGTCCGCGACCGCGAACGCGATGGCGCCGGAGTCTCGACTTCCAACTCTGCTCACAAAGAAAGCATCTTCCCCACTGTCTGGTCTCCTCTTGCGTCTGGTGGCCGGATCGATTTCTTCTGGGACCACGCCGATGGCATCGTGAAGCTCGGGTCTAAAATTGTGGAAATTGGTGGGAGGGTGGAAACGGCGGGTCTTTGGAGAGGACGAGGCGGCCACACAGTAGGAGATGCGCGGAGCATCGAGACTGAACGATGACGTTGCATGAAAAGTCCTGCACGAAGATCGTGGGAGGTATGATGCAGATAGTCGCTGGCTTCTAAGGGAGGAGAGGTAGTCCGGTAAGTGTCGAGACCATATTGTGCTAGATGTCGCAAAAGAGACTAATCTGTCTCTTGCGACGGTTTGTAGGCTACTGCAGGCTGAACTGCAGGCTCTACCGGAGGAGGCCAACGGGGTCATCGGCAAAGAGCAGGATCGTCACCGGAGGGCCCTGTTCCTCACAATACCAAGACCCTCCAGCAGAATAATTCTGTACAACGATATTCTCTGCTGGACCATTTGAAGGATGGTGAGAAATGCTTGGCGATGATACCGAACAAGCAGCCGACCGTCACGGATCAACCGCTTTGATCCGGACTGACAGGTAGTGAATGGTCGGGAGATAACAAAGGGAGCGATAATGAAGTCCTCTACGCTTTTTCCAGGCAATTGGGGACTTTCTCGCTGGATAGAAAAGCCACTGGGCCGATCACTGGATCAGCCAGAGGTTCTGAGAAGATCATGGATAGTCATTCTTGCTGAATTTTCCCTTCCATGACTGATGGAAACAGAATAAGACGGGATCGCCGACCGCCTGGCGTCATCAACCGCCTCAAGGGAAAAAGATAAGGGAGTTTGACACCGAGATTGGATGAGATGATTTCGGTACGGACACTTCCAGACGTAACTGTTAGTTTTACAAAGACTCATTAATGGATAATCTCGCGTTCTGGAGTTTGCAAAAGAAGAAGGGAGTTAGATAGTTGATGCAGGGGAGGTTTGACATACCCGTAGCAGCCTGGATGTGGTTCATTCTCGATGAATTGGTTCAGCGTATGTGCCGATCTTTGCAAAAGAATAATAATGACAATCGAGCTTCTTGCAAGGATAGACTGCACAAGGGAAGCTGGTCATGTAGAGAATATTTTCCAAGAGGAACGACCTGTGGTGGTGACAAAACGGACAATCCGCCCTTGACGGACTGTTGAAAATATCATGGATAACGTCGTCTCCGCGTTTTCTTTCCTGGCCTCCACTAGTACTGCGGTGTCACCAGAAGAGCAACCGGTGGCTCTTCAGACTGAGAAGTATCCATCGGAAAATCTTTTGCTACTCTCTGCGATTATATCTCAGGCGAAAAGACGACCTAATAACCAAGTCATCCTTCTGATTCAAGTTTTGTCTCAAGCTCCCCGCCAGCATCTGCGCTCTCACTGCCCAAGATGATGCACCCTTCAAGACAGGCGTACGTGGAGGAGTCTGAGGTATGAGGATTTCTCTCTTTCTCTGGCCCTCTGCTTCTCGATCCATATAGATCCTAGATTGATCTACCTATGTTCACATTATGAAGTCAAAGGCTCTCTTCAGGAATCCTTCCACTGACGTCCAATGATTTTTGGGTTGGCTAGGATACGGAAATGGGCATTGACCTGGCAAATATTCGTAAGTAATAACTTCCCTCGATCTGACTTTGGGTTGCGACCCGAGTATTCAGTCCTTTGGCTGACTCTTCGTGTCCATCGTAGCCGTCGACCGCGACTATGATATTCCCTCTGCTGCAGCGGGCATACCCGCTGAACGAGCATCTGCCATTCTATCCCAATTCGAGCGCAAGCGACGAGCAGCCGCCATGGCGGTCCCGACGGATGATAGCCGTGTGCGCGCACGATTGCGAGAGCTCGGGGAACCGATCACTCTTTTTGGAGAAGGCCCCGTGGACCGGAGAGACCGACTGCGTGAGCTTCTGACCGATCTGGCCGAGAGGCAGGAAGCGGCGACCGCGGAAGGTGATATATCTATGCGAGGTACAACAGAGGAAGCTGAAGAGGCGGAAGAGGAAGCAGAACAACAGGAAGAATTCTACACAGAAGGCTCCAAGGAGCTACTCAACGCCCGAAAAGCCATCGCCCGCTATTCCTTACCCCGGGCGAAAGCACGAGTAGAGCGCTTACGAGAGGAATCTACAATCCCATTGAGAACACATATCAAGCATCGCAAAGCGATCAAGGAGAAGTTGCAAGGGTTCGACCTTTACGGGTCGCAGATTGCGGGCGATCGCCCTGTGAGCATTTGTCGCTTTGCGCCAGACGGAAAGACGATCGCTGCGGGCAATTGGGGTGGCGGTATCCGCTTGCTCACCGTACCAAATCTGGAGGAGAAGTCAAACCTCAAGGGACATACGGATCGTGTCGGTGGATTGGCATGGTTCCCCGGTGCAACGCTTCCCACGTCGAATGTGTCCGAGTCGAGTGTCAACCTTGTCTCCGGAGGCGGCGAGGGCGACGTGGCGCTGTGGTCATTGGATAAAGATACACCACTAGCTACACTGTCAGGCCACAGCGGCCGTGTATGCCGGACAGAATTTCATCCTTCGGGGCGGTACGTCGCCTCTGCTTCATTCGACACGACATGGCGCTTGTGGGACGTTGAGACAACTGTCGAGCTTCTTCTTCAGGAGGGCCATTCACGAGAGGTTTATACCGTGGCATTTAATAATGACGGTTCTCTGCTGGCTAGCGGCGGTCTGGACAGCATTGGTCGAATCTGGGATCTGCGGACGGGCCGCACGGTGATGATCCTTGAGGGCCATGTCCGAGAAATTTACGGTCTCGACTGGGGTGTAGACGGATACCGTGTCTTGTCAGGTTCGGGTGATGGCTGGATCAAGTGTTGGGACCTCCGACAAGTACGCAATATTGGTGGGATCGGCGCACATAAAAGCGTCGTGTCGGATGTACGGTGGTACAAGGGCACTGAGTCGGCTGCATCTTATCTGCCATCCACTGAAAGCAACGGGCGAATGGACGTTGACAGCAACCCGACGCTCACGACGAGCGAACAGTCACCGCCAGCAACCCCCGTTCAACCAAAGAAGTCAGGCACATTCTTCGTCAGCAGTGGGTTCGACAAGAACGTCAATATCTTCAGCGCGGATGATTGGTCTTTGGTCAAGTCCTTGAGTGGCCACGCAGGCAATGTCCTTAGCACAGACATCAGTGACGATGCCCAGTGGATTGCCAGTTGCGGGCACGATCGGACTGTGAAGCTCTGGGGCATAGAGTGAATCTATAGCACTTATGAAGACTAAATAAGCACAATCGACAATGTGGCCACATTTACGCTTGCAGGCTCATATACCTACAATAAATCCTTACGCTCCCTAGCGTAGGGTCTGTTTCGGACCCGGCTTAATAAGAAGTCAATGCTCCATGTCGAGATTCCGGTCACTCGAAGGATAGAGTATTACCAGTTTCCACAGACTTGGATCTCTAATTGTTCCAGCTTAGGCATTAAGGGACTCTAGCTTCCCTTGTACATACCTCCTCGGAAGCATAGATCGGTCGGATACTACTTCGTAGAGAATGTGCATCGATTATGAAGCCTTACAATGCGTTTTCGGGATAAATGACGTAACGGCGATCAATCGCCGATTGTTGACTAAGCGGCACGTGGTTACTTTATCTCATTATTTATTGACCGGGAAGAAAAGTCATCGGAGTAATTCCCAGACGCAAGAGGTGTTTCGACCATTCCTGATCTAATCGCTAGACTGCGCTAAAGAAACGAATCCTTGCAGCCATCAGAGAACAGACATACATCCAAAAGCAAAGATGGCCGCATCATTTCGCATGCAGCGGCTGGCACAGCGATCGCTGCTCTCCGCAGTTCCCCCGTCACGGACGAAGGCGAGACACTCGCTATTCTCAACAGGCGCGTGCATTTTCTGCCAACTGAGACCGAGGATCTTGGCTGCTCAACCTGCGCGAGGACCTGGACTGACGTTGCAAACCCGTCGACTTGCCTCGACCTCCTCATCTACAACAGCAACCGAGACGAGCAATCAGGATAGCAACCTTCCAGACCTTACAAACCACTATACCATTTTTCGCGAGACTCTGCCGGCAGGACCACCTCCCGCTTCATCATTTGATATCCCTCTGAGCGATTTGAGACGCGAGTTCCTCCGCCTGCAGAATGTGATACATCCGGACAAGTTTCCGCCAGGACCAGCGAAGCAGCGGGCGGAGGCGCTGTCCGCCCGGATCAACGAAGCGTATCGGACTCTAGCGGACCCTCTACAGCGGGCGCAGTATCTTCTGCGCGAGATTCATGGTATCGATGTGACCGCGGAAGACGGAGCGACCCAACATGCGCTCGACCCGGAGACACTGATGGAGGTCATGGAGGTTCAGGAGACGATTGAGGATGTCGGTGCAGGCCCGGGGGCTGAAGAAGCCATTGCTGCGCTGAAGAAGGAGAATGACGCGCGGGTGGCGGATTGTGTGAAGAGCTTGGCACAAGCCTTTGAACGGGGGGATATCGAGGCTGCGCGTCAGGAGTGTGTGCGGTTGAGGTTCTGGTATAGTGTCGGTGAAGGCTTACGGGAGTGGGAACCAGGCAGGACAGAGATTCGCCTGATTCATTGATTACGGATTCTGGAAGTGCACTATGCGCTTTGTCGATCTGTGTCTCTTGATCTTAGACTCATAGCTTAAGACTATGTATGGAGCAAAACTATATTAATTGGATATGTAGCTTGACTGCGACATGCCGCTCATTGCAAGACGTACACTGCCAGTAGTAATAGCACCTTGTATTCCCATGTTCACCTGAGTATAAGTCCGACTGTGATATCTTTCGACGAGCTGCACTATTTAGTTGCTCAAATATTCCAGCCCAGGGCTCGAGACTGATCAGACCGAGGCTCGTAGCAAACCCGCCCCAGCAAACCCAGCCATATCCTGACGATCTGAAGCGGTAATCGAAGCCCACCAATCTCACCGCCAGATGATGAAAACGCACCCAGCCAGTTTGGGAACTCCCAGGACTGCTAGCATATATTACCATAACAGTCAATACTATCCTTCTCTAGTCCATGGCTCCATGCATCTTTGGGGTATCAAACTAACTGCGTCCACGAAACGACCCGCAGTTGGGTCATCAAGAGGCTGGGACGAACAGCAATTACAGCACTCATCGGGCAACAATCTAAGCCATTCGAGGAAGCCGGCATTGGCGTCCCCGACGCAGGAGTCAACGCTAACGGAGCAGACTAATGCTACTCAAAGCACTCTCAAACGATCTTGCTTGGTTACTTTCACCCCCCTCTAGGATCAAAAGGGAGAAAAGCGCTGCAAGCCTGCAACTATCTATTACCCGCGTGACTTGCGCGTGTTACAGTCTCCATCAGCAGTTTGCCATGGTACTGCTGCGTTGTCCAGTAGCACTAACAGTCGTTCTCGAGAATGGGTGAGACGAACAGCTAGCCTAGCTGCACAGGGTCTCAAACGGGTCGCGGATGTTGAGCTATCCCGCGAATTTCGCCATGTCAATGTTATCAATGGCAAGGTATGGCTCTACGGCTCCAAGGCAGTGTGGTTTACGGTGTATGCCAATGGCCCATCTGCGAGCTGCCATGATAAGGAGGAATGGTTTATGGGGGGGTTGTTGCTGTTGGCACCGTTGGAGAATAGAAGTTGGCGGTCAAACCGCCCTAAATCCCGTCGTGAATGCACACGTAGCAGACTAACTTGACCCATCTGGGTCGATTTCCGCGCTTGTAGCCTCTCTTTTTAGTTTGGATAGAGGAAAATGAGGCTGCAGAGGGCAAGGATAGGAGGGCGCAGGGTCAGAAACTTCAGTTCGCGTGGACTCGGCTTCGAATTTGAAGAGACAACGATGACTAGTTCGGGCTGTTAGTATTTATTGCAGTGCATTCAGAGCGAGGGGAATTGGGGACAATTGCGTTTGCTCTGTTCTTACTCACACTTTTGTCTTGGTGAGATCGCATTGTCCATTTGTTGGAAGAAAAAGCGGAGGAAGTATCCGGGACAGTATCGTCAATGGAGTCGTCTCCAGACTGGAGCAGGTGAGTGGAGCATCTTCGTCGATCAGCCTGGAGGGGATATCTCTGTTTTCGGCATCCTGCTTGCGCTACGCCTTTACTTTGATTCCATCCCAAACATCCAAGATGATCAAAAAAGCTACGAGCACTCAAGTCATCCTGCCAACCATGACAGCGTTGCCACTGACTCTTCGAATCACTCTCCTGGATACAGCATCGTCCATTCACCACCATTCACGTTCCTTGTTGGGCCTAGTCATACCAAATTGACAATTCAATCTGGGCTTGCCCGCCATGTCTCGAAACCGCTCGATCATCTCATGAACAGTGGCCTCACCAGGGAGTCCAAGCATCATATTGCCGTTCTGGAGGACGAGGATGTCGAGACCTTTGTGGCCTTTTGCGAGTATGCCTACACGGGCGATTACAGTGTACCCACGCCGGGATCTCGCGAAAGCGAGAAAGACGACGCCATCAATGACACAGCGATCAATGGGCTGTTCTCGAATCCCAATCCCTTCGCCTCGGCCGTTCCTCCCCCAGCACCATCTCCTCCCCCGTCTGTCAAGCTTTCGAACAAGGACCAGGACGTCCCAGATCGCGAGGCCTCGAAGACTGCCGCCGCAAACGAGTCGGCGCAGCAGAAGGAGGGCGAGAGCGTGAAGGATGGCAGCAACGACGTGGGAGAGGATGTTACGGCACCCGATGACCCGCCACAGGATTTGGCATCAACCTGTGACGAGCCAAGTGAGCAGCCTCTGGCCACTCCTGCTGCCGAAGAGGGGTTTCCCTGGGGGCTTGGCGGGGACGCCGCGCCCTCGAAAGGCAAGAAAGCGAAGAAGTCCAGGAAGGACAAGAAGAAACAGCAAGGTGGTGCGACTGCCGAGGAACCAGTGTCTAACCTGACTCCTCCAACAACCCCTCCTCCTGGGAATCTTAACGGCCAGATTGATAACCACCTCACAGTCGAGACTACTACAATGCTGGATGATCCGATCCCAGTGACCGAACCTACTACAGTAGATGAGGTAGCGGAGGTTGTAGAAGTTCCTGAGCCCACTGGAGCGGACGAGTCCCCTGATGCTGCTGCACTGTCCTTGGATACTGAGAGTTGGGATCGAGCAACCCCTGTGCCTCCCAAGGTCGAGGGCACCCTCGATGAGAAGGTGGAACTTGATCACGACAGTCAAAAGCAGGTCAAAGTCAAGGAAGAGGTTGTGTCTCCCCGAAGCCCGATGGAAGCGTTCATTGACACCTCTTTCGCCAAGCAGCTATATCTTTCGCGCCGCCCAACTGGAGTTGGTCTCTGGGATGAGTTTGTGAGCTTGGACTATTTTGATCATCCTTCGACCTACGGGACAAGGCCTCTCACCCCAACTGCGACACACTTGGATGCAAGCAAGTCGGATCTCCCGTACCTTGTCTTCCACGCCAAGCTGTACGTTTTCGCCGTACGATACTTGATTCCCGCTCTGGCGCAATTGTGTCTCCGAAAGCTTCACGCGGATCTGCTGCGTCTAGCGTTTCCTGGTCCGAAAGACGGCGAACGGAATGAAGAGCGAGCTGCCTTGACTGCAACCAAGGCCAGAATGGTCCTTGACCTCCTCCACTACACGTACGCCAAGACCACACGTCTGGAGCCGATTTCACCAACCTCGGCCACTCAGCTCCGCGACAACGAGCTTCGGAAACTCGTTATACATTATGCAGCGTGCAAGGTGAGAGAGCTTGCGGAATACTGTCCTCCAATAGAAAGTATGGTAAGCTCGCCGTTGGCTTCCCCGGTGGACAAACGGCCACGAATGGCAGATCGACCTTCCAGCCGTGGTTTCCGCGCGCTCTTAGATTCGACAACCGAACTTGCCTCGGACTTGGTCTTCCGCATGATGTGAATTGCGTGTTCTGTCCATCCTATCAGGCGTCTTCTTTGTGTCCCGTGTTGGGGCTTGTTCAATTTGGCCTTCGTTTTACTTCAAGTCGGTATATCTACTTGTATTTGTTTGAAGTACGTATCTATGCATGGAACGGGAGTATGGAACGACGAGCAATGAATAAGTCTTTTGTTGTCCGAGCATACCTTTTTGTGTCTTGTCCTGGTTTCAACATGGAAACATCATTTCGTCCAGATTGACCACACAAATGATGATGACCATTCCCCTAGCATTTTTGGTGCATCCTGTTCTGCAACCTCGCTTTCTATCAGTTGCTCGTCAACGCCTCGTGTACCTTGTCCATGACTGTGGAATTGGATTAAAGACCTCTGCTGGATCGTGATCAGTATGATGAACTGCCCATTCCTGCTTCACCTCATCATTACCCCGTATACTGCTGTTTTTCAATGCGCAGGCGCAGCAAGTGCGGTATTCTATATGGACGTACCAAGGAATCCCCCCCGTGGCTACTGTACAACCACGTCCTACATTCACCGCGCCTGCATGGCTAGAGCATCATGCCAACCATCCACTGCTGCAATCGCAAATCAATCACACCTTCTGTACGTAGACGTCAAGCCTATTACTCCGTAGATAACAGATAAAACAGATAAATATGACCGATCTGCCTTGTCGGCATCGAAGTGGATTCGCTTCGTTGAGACTCGGAAGGTGTGTGGAGACGGACCATCCTCCCGTCTCTTGGCCTTGCTTCATATTTCAGACTGATATGTCTAGTGGATATTCCGCCAAGGCATAGTTGATATTTTGAGTTCTATGAATTGGATATCGAGGGAGTTGGAGCGGCGACAGTGGACCTTTGATCTGTCTAATGGCTGTGGTACGTAGCAGTTGCCATGTATCACGAATAGAGATCAGAGCACTGGGTCAAGGTAAGTGATTCTCTGTAGATCATGCACAGTGTGTTTTAGAATTGTATAACTCCCAGGGAGATATTCAGATATTCATACCCACCAGAGATCCACTGAACTATCAGGTCGCACTGGATTCAGATCTGCCATCACAGCCATTCTTGGCTTTGTGTGTGCAACATGCAAGACTGGACAATAATACTGACGAACCATGCATGCATGATTACCTCACAGAGAAAACTAGCTTTCTAGACTCGAGTCCTGGTCGTTATTCTTAGAAATGGTTGTTGCTGCCTCTCTGATGTCGATTCTCACAATGCCAAGAGAAGCATTGATGCGCATCATGCGCTTCCCAGCGACGATGGCAACGACTCTCCTCTCGCACCAGCATCTCCATCGACTCAATCGACCTCTCCCCTGGATCCATCTCTCTTGATTCCACTAGATCCACGGATGATTACATTCTTCTGGACCCATGATCTCTTCATGGTCACGAAATGGATACGGATACCAGGTCGTGGCGTGGAAATGCCATACATTCACTCATAACATCCCGGCCTCAGGGGCAGTTCGAAAAAGCAAATACAACGCACAAACCCAGTCCCTTCAAGTAATGGCTTCACTACTCCCTGCCCCCTTTCCTTAAGTCTCACTCGCTAATTGGCTTCCATTCCCACAGGGCCACAGCCACCACAGAGCTTGGCAGCGGGTCTCCCCGTCGATGATGCGTCGTCGATCCCTCTCTTGGCCCGGCTCCTTGGGCAAACCAAATTGAATGCGTCGGCGCACGTTGAGAATCACTCGGGGGGTTGTTTTCTGTAATCTGCTGTATTGCGAATGTTGCCCAGAACTTCCTCCACCTATGGTTTTCTCGGGTCCTGGGCCCCTGCCTCCTGGCCATCCGTCTGATCGGCTTCAAAGCTGTTGCCTTTCCTATCGATGATCTTCGGTTCCACTGCTGGGCTTAGTGGCCCCTTTCCACTTTTTCTTGTGAAAATTCAACTGCTTCGGCCCGAAAGCCAGCAATCGGGCGACCCGGATGAGGTGCTTTCTTCATCCCATGCTTCCATTTGAGATCGCGCCGTCAAAGACTGGAAAGGTCTCAAGATTCGGATCATGACAACCACTTTCGAAGATTAGACTAGGAATGCCGGCCAAAGGAGAGAACCCGCTACCGTAAGAAGGAAAAGAAGCCAAAAAGCTGACAAACTAGGAAATCGAGCCTTATCTCTCTTCCCTTTTTAGATAATGTGACAAGCCACTCCTATCTTCACTGTGACCTGTACCCATGCTCGCCAAAAAACGCGTCATCTGGATCAGCATGGCGAGAAAGTTGCGTTTGTTTTCTGCATACCTTGCTCATCTTGCTTCAGGCACACTCTCATACCAAACATTCTCTTGGCGAAGTCTCGTCAATTTGCCGCTATTGTGAAGATCATGGCTCATCCCCCTAGGCATCAGGCTTTACCTTCCACGCTCCCCTTGTCTAGACTCTCCACAGTGAACCTTCTCTCCTTTGCAAGAAGGCGAGTTGCAGCTACGTCCCTATCTAAATATGTGCCTGACTGAGCTCCCTTCCTAACCTTTCCGATTCCTAGTGGGCACTACTGATCCAATCTGGAGCAATGAGTTTATAGGATGTCCTGCGATATGTGCTAAGCCAACCACTGTTGATGAAGCGTTCCTATTTTCTTGGATTCTTGGCCCAGACCCCATTCACATCGGATGGGATGGTAATGGTTGTCAACCCGAAGCCTTCAACGTTTTATGGTGGTCGTTCACATGTGCATGGAGGCTTGTCCGTCTGTTATAAAGTATCTGTGGCGCCAGCGATATCTCGCTATTTCAATCGGATCAATTACCACTCTAAGGCTTTCCAAATCTTTTTCTCTTCTTTCCTTCTGCAGGCACCGAATAGTGCATCCATTCTTTCAAGTGCACTTTGGCTGGTCTTTACCACTTCTGCTACGAGCTCTTCACTAGATTTCATCGTTGCCCTGTCTGGTGTAGTGGAGTCGGAGCATTGACAGGGTATCTACACACGCCCTCTCATCCGAACAGGATCTTGTCTCATGTTCCTCGTTCTAGGACATCTTCACTAAGCTTGACATAATTCTCCTTCTTCTCTGCCTCTATTCATACTCTTTTCGTATCCGTATCAGGACCGAGCTACCTCGCAATCACGATGTTCAACGATCATGTTCCACCAACATCGTCACAGTCAGATTCTGGCCTTTTTGAACATGAGATGAAGAGACCTCCTCGACTAAGCCTCCGTGAACGACTACGGCACTTCACCTGGGCCTGGTATACCTTGACGATGAGCACCGGTGGACTGGCTCTTCTGATTGCTAGTCAGCCGTATACCTTCAAGGGAATGAACGGCATTGGGATGGCCGTTTATATTATCAATCTTCTATTATTCGCTCTCGTGTGTTCTCTGATGGCGCTCAGATTCATTCTGCATGGCGGTTTCCTAGACAGCCTGCGCCACCCTCGCGAGGGTCTTTTCTTTCCTACCTTCTGGCTATCCATTGCAACGATCATCACCGGCTTGCATCGTTACTTCGGCTCCGAGGATCTAGGGTCGTATCTCATCGCACTCGAGGTCCTCTTCTGGGTCTACTGTAGTTGCACCCTTGCCACAGCCGTGATCCAGTACTCGTTCCTCTTCGCTGCCCACTCCTACGGCCTCCAGACTATGATGCCATCATGGATCTTACCAGCCTTCCCCATCATGCTCAGCGGAACCATCGCCTCTGTCATCGGCGAAGACCAGCCCGCGCGATCCGCGATCCCCGTCATCACCGCCGGCGTTACATTCCAGGGCCTAGGCTTCTCCATCAGCTTCCTGATGTACGCCCACTACATCGGCCGACTCATGCAGTCAGGGCTTCCCTGCCGCGAACACAGACCAGCCATGTTCATCTGCGTGGGGCCCCCGGCTTTCACCGCGTTGGCTCTAGTAGGGATGGCCAAGGGCCTGCCCGAGGAATTCAAGGTCATCAACGATGCACACGCCCTCGAGGACGCTCGGATCCTCGAGCTGATGGCAATCATGGCCGGCGTGTTCCTGTGGGCCCTGAGTCTCTGGTTCTTCCTCATTGCCTTTATTGCCGTCGTCCGGTCCCCGCCCACAGCGTTCCATCTTAGCTGGTGGGCCCTGGTCTTCCCTAATACCGGGTTCACCTTGGCCACTATTACCCTGGGGAGGGCCTTGGGTAGCCCTGGCGTCTTGGGCGTTGGCTCGGCCATGTCGATCGGCATTGTCTGCATGTGGCTCTTCGTTTTCGTCTACCATATTCGTGCCGTCATCAGACAGGACATCATGTACCCGGGCAAAGACGAGGACGTGGCAGAGTGAATCCACCCGCAACAATCATTCTGTCAATGACTTTCAAGCACTACAATCCTCGAAATTCCTTGCGTTGATAGAATTTCCAGCATCATGTCTTCCATCTTCGAAAAGAACACCCCTATTATCTATACCTACTTCGTTTGTTCTTTTGCTATTTAATCACCTTTCGCTTTCCACACATGCAACCGGCGCATTCTGCATTCAAAAGGCGTTGGGGTGCACAAGCCAGTCTCATTCTGTCATGTTCGATTTCCTGTTCATCAGTTATAACTGCACATCTATGTTTATTGGGCCGGAGCCTGCTTTCGGAGTATATATGCATGTTTTAGGGTTATTCGGCGCCCTTGCGAGATCCTGGTACTATTTTAAGATGGTTAGATTTAGAATATCGAGCCAATTTATACTAGAGGTTTGTTTATTTATCTTTATACGCGTTCGTACCTCTAGGTAGGAAGTACAGTTCGCCATGTTGATAAAAGCGCCTTACTGTCCATCCCATGTCGGCGGCTTTCCTCGCAGAGGTGCACTCTAGTCCACAGGGATATTAGGCCGGGGCTCAGGACCGTTGGAGTTTGAAGCAATTCCAACTTTCTGTCCAATTATGGGCGCCCTCTAATCGGTACCGAACATATCTCCAGGACAAGCTTCCAATTGCAATCCTAAAGCTCAGTATAGTTCAAACGCAATCAGTCATGACACTTTATTGATTCTTCATTCATACCCCCCCCCCATTCGGGTAGCAGACTGACGTCCACCGGGTCAAGAGAAACATCCTGCTGTAGGTAAAAACCTTGACCAGGGCATAGCTCACACTAAGTACAGGCCCAACTCTATAACGACTTGTCGTCAACCCAGCACAGTATCAATTACAAACACAAAGGAATATCCCCTGAAAGCGATGCAACAGCGAAGCGGAGGGCGTGCCAGGAAGCTCTGAGACAGGTTAGCAAACACGCCCCACGGACGATAAGACCGGCTCACATTATCGAATAATGAGCTTCCGTTTCGCTGCGGTGTGGTAAAAGATGTTTTTTTAGCCAGCCTATGATTGTAAGTTGGGTACACAAGGATGGGGAAAGAGAGTTGCTCACAAGCTCTGTCACTTACTGGGCCAGCCACGATGCAGCTACTGTTGGCTAGTGGTTTGTTCTCGAAAAAAGGTGTGCGTTTGCTGTAGCCTCATTAGCAGAGCTATAGTCTGAAGGTGAAAGGCAACTGACAGGCTCTTAGGAGAATTCGAAGCTGTGCCTCCGGTTCGGACAATTATTTTTAGCCAGCTTGAAAATTGTCAGTAAGGAATGAATGTTCAATGAAGTCAAAGAAATACATACAAGCTCTGTCACTTACTGGGCCTGTCCGAGCCGGCAGGTTGTCGTGGTTGTCCAAGTGATAGATGGTTGGCAAGACGTTGAAGAGTGGTAGCGACGGTGAAGCTCTTGTCTGATCAGATCAGGTTACAATGAGACAGAGGGACTCCACTTACAGGAGCATGTCCCGTGAGGGAGCTGGCCTGCGGTGCGAGCGGATGTTTTTAGCCAGCCTGTGAAAGTCATCAGTTCAGGGCATCAGACAGAGAGATATTCAAATTCACATACAAGCTCTGTCACTTACTGGGCCTGCCCACGATGCCAGGCATGATGCTCAGAGGAACTAGGGCGGCAAGGGGGGGGATGTACGACCAGCTCGCGTGTCAAGCCTCCATGACGCGCAGTCCGAAAATGATCAGCTTCTGGTTGAAACGGGGAAGTTTGAAACTTGCCCCAAGGCAACTTACGGGGGCTATTGTATCGAAACATCAGAGATAGGTAGAAGGAAGGCACTTGAAGCCGGCGAAGATGGATATCTGAGAAGGGCAAAAAGAATCGAGAAGCATGGACGATGAGAAGAACGGCCCAGGAGAGGAAAAGAAATGATAGACTCTCAAGGGCAGAGGCAAGGAGAAGGGAAGGAAAGAAACGAAAGAGGAGGAAGAGGGGAGCAGCTGCCTTTTTGTAGTGCGCTGGTGGCGGGCCATGACCCCCAAGGCAACCGCTGCAGATAAGGAAGGTACGATCAAACTGTGGTACTGAATAGCGTCATGCTCCCCAATCTAGGAAAGACCGCTGCGCTGGGAACTGGTTCAGCAGATTGTTGCCTAGGATTGTGACGAAAAAGACATGTCAGAGCGAAAGAGGTGCGCAAAATAAGGTCATCATGAGCCGTTGATCGTCTGGTCCTGCTTTGACAGAAAGGACTAGGTACATAGAGAGTTCTTCCATACTCTCTCCAGCTTCAAGAATCTCAAGCTTGGGCCAGGCTGGAGTCCAGTCGGTAAGAGCATTGTCTTGCGTCACTGGAGCAGTAGACACTTCCGTATCAGCATACTTGTTCTAGCAGAAGCGAGGAACCCTAAAAAGAAGAATACAAAGACGCGTAGAAGGCTTTGGTCGTCAAATGCTAAACTGTGCAGGATCTGCATGTATGATAGTCCTATATACAACCACAGTGTGCCATAATAATTCTTTCCCGGAACACCAGAAACGCCTCTTCTTTGAATACCAGTTCAATTCCCTGACCGGGTGTCCAGGAACAGCTTGGGTAATCGAAATATGGGTATAATGCGACGCAAAAGGTGAACAACCCTTCAAAACTTTTGTTACCCTCGCCAAACACCTCAAGATATTGATTGTCCTGCCAACAACCTTGGTTGTATGAAGTACAATTGACTTCGTGCCGGATCCCAACCACACAAAACAGAACCAGGCGAGCGATGACGTTTTCGCTAGACTCGAGGCAATTCGCTCGACTTTAATGCACGCGGGGGTAGAGCCCATCTACCAAGCAGATCCGGTGGCTTGTTACCGGAGAATGATCGGAACAAGACAATCAAGTGTGCGCGGAGCTGCTTTACTGGCCCGGATGTGCAGAGGAGCCTCCAAATGGAGGTTGCGCCTCGTGTTAATAACCGCATGAGCGAGCACATGTAGCAGACAGTCATATGCCGCCAATCTGGCTTGCCGTGATCAAGCAACCTTCCGACCAACGTTGCCAATACCTCGTCCGACCACGCTCACGATAACGTCCCCTTGCTCATTCTCACCGGTAGCATCTCTTAGACCCCATCCAGGCGCACCGAACTTGGCCAAATCTCTGGCCAGCTGGATGATACTCTCATCAGCAATCACTTCCCGTCCAAATTGAAGTCGACCGACGTCCTCTGACCCCATAGTCATCAAGCCCAGCATGGTTGAAGCTGCAGCGGGTGCAACGCATCCGCCTTTCGATATAGTTTCCAGAAGCTGGTAGGCACATTGTTTTCCAATATCCTCCGGTGCTTGGCCACCCGCGGGTGGAGAAGCAACATCGGCGGAGTACAAGCAGCCGGTCGAAGACTCCGCAACCAATGATAAACCGAAGCCGAGACCAATTTTCTTCTTTGCGGATGGGTTGCTCCTGTCAGGGACAAGCGGCGCGGAAGACACGTCGGAGAAAATGTAGGTGTCAGGAACGAGAGGATTGAGGATGCCACGGGCTACATCAATCATTCTCGCATTGTTGGAGACTGAAACACCCACCGAGTACGCCACGCCACGAACCTTCTTGACTCTGCCTGGGTTCATCAAGTGCAGTGTTTTCGGAAGGCGTACTTGGTGGCCGAAAACCAACTGAACTTCTCCACCACCTCCCCTGCCGTTCGGTCCGGGATTAGACCTGCGCAGAACACGAAGCTCAATGTTGTTGAAGATACCGAACTGGTTGTAAAGCGGAAGGATTGCAGTGCGGACGCTGTCCACGGACATGTCCCCAGTGGGTGTGGCCGAAGTAATAACGCCAGGACCAGTGAAGAGCACCTTGATCGGAGCTTTAGAGAATGGCGCGAGGAGACAAAGAGGTATTAAGAAGTAGCTGACGCCTCGAGTGCATCCTGCTGGGAGCTCATGCCGAATAACACCTCCGCTGGTGACCCCGTTACCTGCAAGGCCTCCAGTGATCAGGCCAGGCTTGTAGATAACGATCGTTCCCGTATATGAAATTTCCATCTGGGACCCATTTGTAACTGCCTCCAAGAGACGGAGAAACGAGATTTCGTGGGAAGCAAGACCGGGATTCGTGGGAGACGATGGACGGATCTGGGAGATATGAACTGCACGACCGGTTAAGGTTGAAAAGATCAGTCGGTTCACAAAATTCTTGTGACCGGTGAACCGAAGGGGAGGCTGGGATGTAGTGGCCATGATTGCTGGATTGGAGATCTTCCGATACCCTGTCGTCGATATCAGAAGCTGATTCTCTCAATCTCAAAGTGTGGATAATTTTTAAAAAAGAGAAAATCTGTCGGAGAGATGATCTTCCTTTCCGAGCGACCTGTTTATCTATCTCCGGCTATCTCCGCCAGATGGGATGACCGCATCGGCTTCGGTCTTTGCTTGAAAATCAAACCATGTATGACTGCAAATATAAAATCTCGCAGTTCATTAATTAAAAGTCTGTCCGGCATCAGAAAAGGCCTCTAAAACAAGAAAAAGCTTGCGACAATGCTACCACCAGCTCTGAATATCCCGAAATGGTATTTCCTACCTCAAGTCCCACCTGAAACCGCATACCCCTCCCCCACTTCGCAGGGAGCATCTCCTGATACGAAGCCATGAAGTGCATTTACAGTTCAGATAATGACTAGGCTACAGGCTCGAAGAAAACTCTCATCTCCTTCAACCACCGGTGAATAATTACTGCGTCTATCACCCCTCCTCCCCCGCGACAGCCGGATACACGGTCATGATCGTTGGGGGACCAAATGCCCGCACGGACTACCACATCAACTCCACCCCAGAATTCTTCTATCAATATCGAGGCTCCATGCTTCTAAAGACAGTCGATACATCTGTCTCCCCTCCCGTCTTCCAGGATATCCCCATCCATGAAGGATCGATCTTCCTACTGCCCGCCAACACCCCGCACTGTCCTGTCCGATTCAAGGACACAGTCGGTGTGGTGATGGAGCAGCCTCGGCCCAAAGACGCGGTTGATACGATGCTGTGGTTCTGCAAGACGTGTGGGGAGGCTGTCTGGGAGAAGCGGTTTGTGTGTACGGATTTGGGGACACAGGTGAAGGAGGTGGTGGAGGAATTTGCTGCTGATCAGAAGAAACGGACTTGCAAGGGATGTGGGACCATTGCGGAAACGAGATTTCAAGAAGGGGAGATTGTACAGCCACCTAGATTTCCGGAGTGACTGGGTTTCTACTGTCTAACCCATAGGCGGGACGAAAACGAGGCCCGGGGAAACCGGATGATGAGTCATGTACTATATGTAGTTGTCCAAGCGCTGTATTCTGACAATCTCCAATTTGTACATCGATTTGATGAGAAAGACCCAGGGCGTTGGCCCAAATGCGCTTGCTGACTAGAGGAGGAGCTGAAAACCGCAACTCGCTTGGACGTGTCATGTAATTCTGGCTGAAGCATAGCGGGAATCAAGATGGGTAGGATGCGCCGAGGTTCTGCGATTCTGCGGGAGGTGTTTGTAAGAACAGGGTCTATTGAGCCATAAAAAAAAGAGAAAGTACAGTAAGAATACAAAGGAGGCTGAAATGAAAGGAAAGAGCTGCCAACAGCCGAGTCAGAAAGAGTGAAGGCTTGAAGAGAGGTGAAGGTATTAACACAAGTGCTGAATAAGGTCTTGCCATGAGATTGAATCTCTAATGGCAAGGCTGGGCTTCATATGGTCATGACAAGCGAGAGCCCCAAGAAAGGAGATTATAAAAAGTGCGAAAATCGAGGTCTAGGGCAACAGGCGCATGGCGTTGCCAGAATAGAAAGTATGTAAAGTATTAATAGGTTCGGCCATGTGCCGAATGGAGAAACCCGCTCAACATCAAGGACAGAAGAAATAAATAGGTGATCGTCCAACATGAGCCACCATCAACAGCATCCCGACCCAAGGGCTGCGTTCAGTCATCAAAAGGGCAATCAATGCTTTCATGACCGTCCCTCTCACAGAGGGCACACCACTTCGATTCATCAATCACTCCACTGGCTTTCCCTGCAACAGGAGCCATTGAAGCCGTGAGTCCTCCACTGATACCCTTCAATCCCTCCAGGACGGCATCTCGTCCTGTCTTTTGAGGGGTGGCGCTATCCTCATCCTTCGAAGGTAACGATTCTCCGGCGATGGAAGTCCCGGGGGTCGACTTGCCGTCCGCGGAACCCTCGTGGTGTGACTGCTCAACGCGGAGTACATGCTCGTTTTTGGGTTCGGCACCAAGGATGTTTGTGCAGCTCAAGATATCGTGACCGCCGGTTTCGCAAATCTCACACCACAATGAATTGCCATCATCAGAGCGGCCGTCAGACTCATGCATGGTCTCCAGACGGTGGCGGGAGGAGTCCGAAGCCGCTCGGTGGTGTGAGCCAAACGGCTGATAGTGACCTTCGCCATGAGGTTGTTCTTGCCAGTTATTAGGGACCACTGTGCGGTCAGACAGTCGATGAGCATGGTTGATAGTGTTCGCGGTCCCGATATATCCAGCAGAGTTCGATGGTTTGTGGTGAGACGTTGGAGCGCTGATCGTGGAGCTGCGAGTACGGCTTTCACTGCTAAGCCGCAATTGCTGTAACTCTCGCTCAAGCTCCTCGATGCGATAGTCCTTGCTCTCGGTTGCGTGCTCAAATTCCTGAATACGCTGTTCTAGACGAGCGATTTGTTCGGACTCATGGTCCTGTCGAGTACTTGCAAGCCCATTCTGCAGGCCAGGGAAGTTCGGATCACCCCTGCTCAGTGAATGGATGATGGCTTTGAGGCCGCGAATCTCGTCGTCTTTCTGATCTAGTTCCTTCAAGTACTGCCGGCCTCCTTCTCCGCCTGAATGGACATCCCTCAACATAGCGGTGGAATGTTCCCGCTCTTTTTTCAGCTCAAGCTTTGTCCTTTCAACCTCTCCTCTTAGAAACTCAACCTCAGCCCGAGCTTCCGCCTCGCCACGTCTTGCGTCTTCCAGGCCCTCTTCCAGCTCCGAAACCAGCTCTTCCAGCTGCTTCAGCTGCCTCGCAACGGCCTCGACGTCCTCACCGCGGTCTTGTAGCTCTTTATTCTGTTGCATGAGCTCGTCCAGGCGCTGCTCGTAGACCCGCTCGGTCTCGGACGCAGCAATTTCCAGCGTATCAAGGGTGCTTCTGAAGTCGGCTCGATGGAGATCGAATTCTGCTGTCAACTGAGCAATCCTCTCATTCTTCTCGCGCAGCTGGGCCCTGATGGACAGGGCATCCGAACCTTCCAGGTCCTCAATCGTCCTGTAAAATTCCGCCAGTGTATTAGCCTGTTCCTCCAACTGCTTATCGCGGTCCAGTAGCTGCTTTTCCAGGCTCTTAATCTGATCTTTCAATTCCTGTACCTCCGACGCCATCGAGCTGCGATGGAAGTCGGAAGTCCTAACCGAGGACATGTCATCGTCCACGCTCAAGCGGGAGGGAGCCCTATCCGATGCGCGAGACGGAGCTTTAACCGGACTTCGAGGATAGCCATTGGGACTCGGCCCTGTTCGAGAAGCGGTGGATGGAGTACGAAGACCGGCAAGGCTAAGCTTGGAGGGAGGCGGACCACGAGGCGATTCAGGGCGAGGTAGAGAGGGTCGTCTTACACGCGGACGAGGCACTGCAGGACTAGGTCCGACGGATTTGCTGAAATTGATCGGTCGCGAAGGCGTCGGAGGGGCGGTGCTCGCGGTAGGGGCGGATGTGGAAGATCGCTTCGTGACGTAGCGATTGTTGTTCATGGGAACAAAGATGCCGGAACCAGGGACAGTGGTCTTGAAATACTTTCTCCCTTCCACATCTCCATTGTTCTTCCCTCTCTTGGCATGCTCCGGAGCCAGTTCGATCCCAGCGAACTTGCCTGGTTTTCCGGCAACGCTGCCCAGGTAGCGGACCGTCCCATACATGCCCCCGGGAACATTCACAACATCGCCGACCTGGATCTCATCGAGAGGCGCCATGGGGATGGAGTTCGAGATTTGAGAGAGAGCGTCCTCAAAGTTCTCCAAGTGACGAACGCGACCAGAGCGAAAAGGTGAAGGGTCCAAAAATTCACACAAAGGACACAAGTCAGGAGGGGGGGAAAGAAAAGAGCGGCATGAAAGGGATGATGCGGTACAAGGATGAACAGACACAAGTGGAGCTCCTGCACTTTAGATCATTGACTGGTCATTGATTGATAGGAGCAGATAAGTTCTCATGGCTTTTCTGTCAACCAACGATGGACTGTTCACTGTTTAAGGGGGTTGACGGGGGCGTTTCTTTTTCTTATTTTTATTTACCCAGTTGGGCAGAGAAGAAGCCCGAAGAAGAAGAATGAAAAGAACGGGATCTAATTGGCAAAAAGGGCACGACGAATGGCGTTTTAGGCATGTAGTGGATAGGCATACTTATGAGACGGAGGATTGACGTCGAGAGATCATCGATCACCAACAATTGCAGTAATAGTCTGTCTGATCATGATGCTTCCCCTGTTATGTATCAACATCCTCTACGGAATACTAAAATAGCCATTGTGATGATCATGATACTGATAACAAACAACAGAGACACGAACCATGGGTTAAGTGCTCGGTACTCGTAGTAGTGTTATTATTATTATTATCAGCTGCTCCACAGTGCCCATGCGTAATCCGACGAACTCCACGGCTGTAAGGCAGATGTTCCCTTTAATTTCTGAAGATATCCTATTGTCGATGAGACATTCATCACCTCTCCATTCCAACCTTACTGCGACACATGCTCGACTGAGACATAGGAGACGCTACTCTGTACAGCAGTAATCATTCCCCGACGCTAGCAATTAACTACTGCCTTGCAGTTCTCCTGATTAACATCTCTCCGGTTCGTCCGATTGTCCATTCGTCCACCTGGCACCTTCATCTCCCACGACTCTCTCCTCGCGTTCCTTATCCTTGCTCCCGCTCCAGCCTCGAGGCCACTTGTCCTTGAATATCGTCCAATCTCGCTTCGCAACTTCTATTCACTGGCTCGAACTACGTGATTGCTCCACAGCGGGACAGTGGGACCGCGCAAGTCGACCATTCTGCGGAAGCACTTGTACGACAACTGCAGATTGATGAGCTGGGGAGATCACCAAAAAACAATCGATCATAATCTTATTCTGATATAGAGTCGGTCGCGACAGCTTCCCTAATTCGTCGCGCAAGATGGCTCAATATTTCTTCGATCTGCTCTACAACTTTACGGATTGCATGTGCTGCTTTCCGAGCACGCCGCAGTTGAAAATCAACAATCGCAGCTTCAAATTATTACGGCTTCTTGGTGAAGTAAGTCAATCAGAACTCCAGACCATGTTGTTTCGTTGTTATACCCCCTCAACTGACAACGCCGACTATACTAGGGTGGATTTTCCTACGTTTACCTCGTCCAAGATAAGGCGACATCAGAGCTCTTCGCCTTGAAGAAGATCCGGTGTCCATTCGGCCAAGAATCTGTATCACAAGCTTTGAAAGAGGTCGAGGCCTACAACCTATTCACATCACAACCGAACATCATCCATTCGATAGACCATTGCGTATCTACGGAGCCGGGCTCGAAGTTTCGTTCCGATGGCGGCGAACCAGGATCGAAAACCGTCTACATCCTGCTTCCTTACTACCAACGCGGGAATCTTCAAGATGCGATCAATGCGAATCTCGTGAACCATACTCGCTTTCCCGAGAAGAGGCTAATGGTGCTTATGCTCGGTGTCGCCAACGCGCTTAAAGCAATGCACCAGTATCGGGTGAAGAGCGGCGCTGGTTCTACGCGCAGAGCCAAAGCGGTCCGACGCGAGGGCGAGGAGGCGGACGCAGCATTATCAATGCAAATGGGCAAACCGAAGCGTCGAGCAAGCCAGCGAGTAGACGAAGAAGATTCAGAGAACGAGCCGTTGATGGATGACGAGGTTACCATAAGCCAGGAGGGAGTTCAGGAGGGAGAACTCCGCCCTTATGCACATAGGGACATCAAGCCTGGTGAGTTGGTGCGTCTGCAATTCTATGCGCAGGGTGACTGACTTGTGACAGGCAATATCATGATCGATGATGACGGTCAGACTCCGATCCTCATGGATCTCGGCTCCCTAGCGCCCAGCCCGATTGCTATCACCTCCCGTTCACTAGCTCTGGCCGTCCAAGATACTGCTGCCGAGCACAGTACCATGCCATACCGAGCGCCTGAGCTATTCGACGTCAAGACCGGGTCAATCATTGACACCAAGGTTGATATCTGGTCCTTGGGATGCACATTGTACGCCTGCCTTGTAGGGAAAAGCCCCTTTGAGGCCAGAAGCGAGGAGACCGGCGGTAGCCTCAGTATGTGTGTATTGGGCGGGGACTGGCGATTCCCAGATGAGAAGCCCGGGGCTACCAAGGGTAAAGGCCGAGCTGGAGCTGAGGATGCGGGTAAAGACAACACCGCAACCATCAGCGAGCCAGTGAAAGAGGTAGTGCGGAAGTGTTTGCAGGTTGAGCCTGCTGACCGCCCTGACATCGATGAGCTCATTCAGATCATAAAGGACGTGATCAAGGATCTTTCGGATGACGATGGTATCGCTTCAGGGTCAGCTTAAACGGGATTATTCTATCAGTAGTGACTTTTCCTTTCTCTATATCGAGAGACCGTCACCTGTCTTCCTTTTCGCGTTCCTGCGACCAACGCCTTGTCTTGACGGGGCCATTATGTGCGGATTGTGTATATGTAAAGTATGAGCCGAGTGCTCAACATATTCCCCGGATATCTCCATAATGTCCACCATCTCTTGTGAAATTTGTTTTTCAATTATACTTTTCTCTCTCCACAAAGGCATCCGGTCGATGACAAACCCTCGACTGAGTCTTCCCTTTTTCGTACTGCCGTGATAGCGACTCTCTTCCTGATACTACTGGTGATTGGACGTTCACACTTACGTGACCTTGGTAACAATTCACCGGACCGAATAGGTAATGGGGCGTCTCGAATGCTTAGGACGTCTTCCATACGTAATGGGGACGGACTCACGATGACGAAAATCAAAAGCCTCATACGATCAGACAGCCTGCCACAAGTGAGGCTTCTTAATGCTACCAAGCTGTACAGACCTGGTGAGCTCTTGATCAACAGTCGCAAACATGGCCATTGAGTGGGGATCCGAGACCAAAGGTGCCGATGTGGTCAATGCCTTTCCCATGAGCATCAAGAAACGAACATGTAGGCCAAAGATTTCAAGCCCTTTCAAAGACTGCGATCGTAAGCTAAATCGTGTTTTATGAAAAGTCCTCTTGACCGGAGTCAGTGGGACAGGACTACCAGCAGCAACCGCCGAGGCCCTGGCAAGCGGCGATGCAGCCGCCATTATCCTGATGGGCAAGTCGCAGGCCGAAGCGCAAGCGATGATCGACGATATCAACCACAAACATCCCAAGGTCAAGCTGATCTTCATCTCGGTAGATTTTGGCCGGTTGGAATCTGTGCGCGAGGCGGCAGAAGCTATTAAGAAGCTTGAGGTTCCTATTGATGGGTTTGTGGGGTTTCCCACGGTAATGGCTGCACTGTGGATGAAGACGGAGGATGGAATCGAGTCTCACTTCCAGTGCAACTATCTCAGCAATTTCCTCCTGATCAATTTGGTGGTGCACTTGATGCCGGCAGGTTCAAGAGTGGTCATGGTTTGCTCTAGTATCCGGCCGGAAGCTCCGCCGCCGGCCTGGGATGACCCCAATTTCGCAGTAAGTGTTTTGCTCTGATATAAATTAGGATACAAAAGGTAATCACCGGAGTTTCTGTCGGTTCTGCAGGATGGAAAGACATATCATCCATTGGATGCATATGCCCTATCGATGTTTGCCAACGTTCAGATGATCAAGTGTCTGGCTATCACAGGCTGTGGACGGTCAATGGGGACCTTTTCTGTCAATGCTGGAAGTGAGTTTGCAACCTCATCATCCTCCATCTTTGGCCTAAGCTGAACATCCTTCGGACACCAAACCAAGCCTTCAGACCGTTGCTTCGCCAGAGCAAGTAGCTTCATGGCTCCAAAGGAAGAAAGAGCGTGCGTGCCAGAACTAGATGACTCCCTGCAGTTGATGAGTTCCTAACGGTCAGCCCTGTTTGAAGAGGGGGAAGATCTACCGCTTCTGCTTCAACAAGCGCCAAAGTCAGTGTCGCAGGGGATTGCCACGATTCTCAGAGCTCTTCTCGATCCGGATATCAGTGGTGAGTGGGATCCTCTCTTATGGTTGTGTAAGATATAATGTGTCAAGCCGGAGGCTATCGTGCTAATGGATATGTCTCGGGAATAGAACATTCCGGTGCATACCTAGACAATTGCCAAATTCTCGCTCTGCCGAAAATTGACTTTCCTGCTGGTGAGGAGAACGGTCGAGCGTTGTGGACACGGAGTGAGCAGATGGTAGGGCAAGAGTTTAAGCGTCTCTAGGTAGTGTTGACCAGGTTGTCTGTCTACTTATGTGTAGGAAAGTAGATATGATTGTTCCTAGATGAGTATAGCTTTGCAGCGATAGGTAAAGCCATCTCTAATGACCAGATAATAGAACCATGTATTCATGGAGATGTCCAATGAGACTAATTGCTGAGAGGTGTCTGTCTTATGTGCGGGGGAACCCAGTTTCTCCAACTTGACCACGAATCTATCGACCACTCAAAAAGATTAGTTTCATCTCATCCCATACGGTATCTATCGGCGAGCCCATCCAACGACGCGGAAGAGAAGGAGAGGAGAACATCTACTGCTGTCATTGTCAAGCTACGGTGATAAGCAAGCAACTACCCCAGTGGCGCTGGCTAGCTCCTTGCTTAGCTCGACGGCCATTGCATTGAGACTGTCCAATGAACCGCACCAGTAACCCATCAATCATCCTTGTTCCTTTCTCTCTAGACAGAGTGCCGTCAAGAGAGGAGAAAATTCCGCTTCCAAAGTATTGGCCTCTTTGTACCGGTGGAGTCACTGATCCAGGAACCTGCTTCCCTCGTCTCATGCTTCTGTAGATCATGTCTCCTCGTGGAGAGAGCCCCGATAAACGATCAAGCGGGCCTCCCTGGTATCTGAGCTCGATGCATCCATGCATCATCACCCAGTCCCATGATAGCGGAATGCTTCCGAGCCGGCTTATCGGCTATTGTGCGTTGTGGTACATTTGGGACGCTGCCCTTGCACCTGATAACTATCGGGAATGTGCATCTCCGCCATATCGCGTTTTGGTGTATCCTCGAGAGGAGGAGATAACGAGTACTCGTACTTCCTTTCAACTCCGTACGCTCGAGTTGTCTTCGAGATTAAAGCTTGTAGAAGCAGCCTGTTCCTGTGTGTGTGATTGATACATTCTGCAGAGGCTTATCTCCGATCTGCAGTCCAATTGCAAACCCATCGCGCTGACGAGAGGTGTGTATACATTTGGAACATCCAAGGACATGTAAACAGCATTATTGCAGTGTACGGACAGCATTTTGACCTTCTGCAATCAATTTTGCCTCGTCATGGCGCCTCGTGTGGACAGCGCCGCCGTCCCTGGCACGTTCACTCTGGTGGACGTGGATGGTGTCTTGGCCACTCGTCACCTTGATAGGGGAGACAGAGATATCGTGCTCGTGCCTAAACCCTCCGATGACCCTGATGATCCCTTGAATTGGTCACCACGGCGCAAGCTACTATCTACGATCTGTGTGAGCGTGTGAGTCAACTGGAGAGGTTGGTTTGATCTAGAGTTCTTTATCAAACAGCTAATCTGCTCCTTGTCGTGCAGGTACACCTTGTTTGCAGGCATCTCAACCTCGGTTGTTTATTCGGTGCTGGTTCAGCTCTCTGAAGAGACCGGTGTTGCGGTGGATACTCTCAATCAGGGAACCGGATATATGTTCTTGCTCGCAGGCTGGGGCCTTCTCTTCTGGCAACCATTCGCATTGCAGTACGGTAAACGGTTGACCTACATTCTCTCATTGGTTGGAACATTGGTGAGTCTGCAAAGTAATTGTACCGTTGCCAAGGTCGAGAAACTGACAGTCTTTGCAATAGGCTACCTTGATATGGGGGTACGCTATCCTGATCCTTCACCGTGGACTCCAATTGCTAATGCCGAGACTCGCCCACAGTCCTTATGTTCGTTCAAACGGCGAGTGGATTGGCCGCAGCATTTTGTCAGGCTTCTTCGTTGCTCCAATTGAAGCCCTTCCAGAAGTGACGGTCACGGATGTGGTGAGTACTTGGGGCTCAAAAGCGTATTCCGCATATTGATGAAATCTAGTACTTTACCCATGAACGAGGGACGTATATGGGTCTGTACGCCCTCTTTTTGGCGGGGAGCAACTACTTTGCGCCGGTCATATGCGGCTTCATTGCCCAATATCAGGGATGGCAATGGGTTTTCTACTGGCCCGCCATATTCTGCGCTGTGACTATCGCATTCCTCTTTTTCTTCATGGAGGAGACAAACTACGCACGGAAACATGCCGAGACAGCCACCGTCGAGGGTGTGCTACAGTCGTCAACGACCCCCTCCGAGCAAGGTCACCAGGAAAAGGCTCTACCTTCCACTGCACAACCGGACGAAACAGAGTGTGGAGTCATCTACAGCAAGAAAACCTACTTTCAGAAGCTGTCAATCATTGGACCTCGACAACCCAGGAACAACATGTTTAGGAGGTTCTACCAAACGTTGTATTACCTGAGCTGGCCGGTTATCTTCTATGCTGGGTACGTCAACCCGTTTCTTATCTTCATCTGAAACATTGGAGACTGACGGGACAGGTTTTCGTATGGCTCCTATCTGATTTGGTTCAACGTGTTGAATGCCACTTCGTCTCTTATTCTGGGGTCAGCACCGTATAATTTCAGGTAGGACAGCTCAGAAAACATCCTAGCATGCGTCCGACTAAGTATGGCAGTTCCTCAATGGTCGGTCTGAGCTATCTCGCATGCTGCCTAGGCGTCATTGGCGGGTGAGTTGGTCTTATGGCTAGCGAGCAATCAACATGCAGACCCTACTAACCTCTGTCTAGGTCTCTATTCACCGGAAGATTCAGTGACTGGCTTACTATCAAACTAGCTCGACGGAACGGCGGAGTGATGGAAGCCGAGCTGCGCCTCTGGCCCTTTCTTGCATGTTTGATTCTTGTCCCTGGGTCCTTACTCCTCTGGGGTGTTGGTGCAGCCCACGAGGTCCACTGGTTCGGACTTCTAGTTGCAATGTGCCTTCTTGCGCTCGCCAATACCTGCGGAATCGCTCTGAGTGTCAACTATCTCGTCGACAGCTACAGGGAGCTGAGTGGCGATGCGATGGCTAGTGTGATCTTGGTTCGCAACACAATGTCGTTTGCCATGGGCTACGCGTAGGTTACGGCCCAAGGGACTTGAATGCGTGTGCTGACGATGACTTTACTAAAATAGTATTACGCCCTGGCTTGAAGACCTGGGATACCAGAGCTGCTTTGTGTCCGCGGCCTTCATTGGCATGGCCATATCTGCCGTGTTCCTGGTGATGGTCAAATGGGGAAAGACATTCCGAGCTCGCAGTCGCGACAAGTACTGGAGCATTGTCAGGGAGAATCAAGCCAAGGGAATGGGACATTGACGATTGTGACGTATGAAGAAGGCTGTTACGGGGAACGAGACAGAACGATATAAACGACATACTTCATGATATATACATATCTCAGACCATGCAAATAGCTATACATCTGCAACAAGCGCTCATTCAGCCAGCTTGATATTCCCCTCCGCATCATAAACAATCTCCCGCGTCTTCACACTCCGCAAATGATCCACCCCTCCGGACAGCGAACAGTCATGATAGAAAAGATACCACTTCCCCTGGAACTCCGCAATAGAATGATGCGTCGTCCACCCAAGCACCGGCTCCAGGATCCGGCCGCGGTACGTGAACGGCCCCAGCGGACTATCCCCCGTCGCATACACCAGGTAATGCGTATCGCCCGTCGACCACGAGAAGTAATACTTGCCGTTATACTTGTGCATCCACGCCGCCTCGAAGAACCGCCGCTCATGGTCATCCGCCGCCAGCGGCCTCCCCTCCTCATCCACAATCTCCAGCTCTTGAATCTCCCCCTCAAACTCAAGCATATCCTCCTTCAGCCGCGCCACCCGCGGATACAGCGCCTTCACCCCCTCCCCGCTGGGCTCCTGCGGGCCCGTCTTCGACGCATCAAACTCCCATTCCCCCGTCTCCGAGCGGCACCAGCACTGCAACTGCCCGCCCCAGATCCCGCCAAAGTACAGATACGCCTGCCCGTCGTCGTCGACAAACGCCGCCGGGTCAATGCTGTAGCTGCCGCGGATGGGATTCGGCTGCGGCGCGAACGGGCCCTCGGGCTTGTCGCCCACCGCGACGCCAATGCGGAAGATGCCCTCGCGGTCGCGCGCAGGGAAGTACAGGTAGTACTTGCCGTTCTTGGTTGCGGCGTCGGGGGCCCACAGCTGCTTGGAGACCCAGGGGATATCGGAGTCCTTGAGGACGACGCCGTGGTCGGTGACGGGGCCGCCGACGGTCTCCATCGAGAAGACGTGATAGTCGTTCATGTCGTACTGGTCGCCATTGTCGTTGAACTGGATGTCTGTCTCGCGGTCGTGCGAGGGGTAGATGTATAGTTTGCTGTTGAAGACGTGGGCGGAGGGGTCCGCGGTGTAGATGTGTTTGATGAGGGGTTCGCTGGCCATTTTTCTCTTCAGCGGTCTAGCCTAACGAGTAGAGAAGTGAAGTTATTTCCGTGAGCATCCTGATATCGAATGTGCCGTTGGATTTGGATTCTTATACCATCTCCAGTGCTTCGGTTTTATCCGACTCAGGCTAAACAATAGACCCCAAGAAATTACCCCACTACTCCATCAGGCTAAACGGGGATTAGATTCGAGATGCCTTTAATCAGATAATACCCGTAGATTGAATTAATGCAATGTTGAAATGTAGTCCCTAACTCCCTATCCAACGACATTCTAGTATGCATTTAGCTGAAATATACTCCGCGTCTACCAAGGCTGAATATGCAAGTGGCACCACCACAAACTCCGCAGAACCAACAAAGACAAAGACGAACAAAGACGTGCACTCCAAAAGGAGAATCAACGCCCCCATGCCTTCCACCGCAAAATAGCATCAGGATCATCCCGCTGCGCCTGTAAAAGACCCTGCTCCCACTCCCACTCCATCCTCGCCAAAAGCTCCTCTGTTTCGTCCTCTCCATGCTCGCTAACAGTAGGCGACTCGCACCCCCTCAGCCCAATAAAGCGACCGAACCGACGCCGCTTCGTCTGTAGGTCGACGCTTTTCTCGCCCTGTGTGCCGATCCACGCGGGGATCGACACGGGGTATGCCCTTGTGGCTTCCACCGGGGGCCATACCTGGTGGAAGTGACGGGCTAGATCGTCCAGTTGCCGATTGGTGAGCAGGTGGTAGGCGAGGAGGGTCTTGGGGAATTCGGGATGCTGCTGCCCCGTGGTGCTGGAGACGAGGAAGCAGAGCCGGGTGCGTAGATGGCGGAGGATGGGCTGGAAGGATGGATGGACCTTGCTGGGTCGTCTTCCTGCTCTTGATTCGGCTTGTGATGGTGGCTGCAATGGCTTTGGTGTTGATCGGCTCGAGGTCGAGTTTGTGGGTGTTGATGGTGAGAATGCACAGGAGATACTGGGGGATTGAGGTGACGAGGGGTCTATCACGATACGGGGAAGGGAGGGATTGTTGCTGCCCTGCATTTTGAGTATGGAAGAATTAGTTTCTGGTGAAAGCGAGAGATAGACTTTGGTTGTTTTCGGTTCCTGCGTGGGAGTAGATTGCTCAAATGAAAGCACTTGGATTGTAGCAGAGAGGTCATAGAGATGAGAGTAGGCAATCGTCGCTTATATACTTCATCAGGAACCGCGAGACAGCTGTTGTACGTGACAAAGGCTTACGATGAAGAAAAGCCACGACAAGAATAGGAATTCTTTGTTGACGCCAACGAACCAGCACTCGGCGATTGTACTCTCTCCCCCTTTGTCTCGAAGGCTTTCTCGGTCTCGTCTTAGAAAACGACAAATCAAACAATAAGATCATCCAACAATGTAATGAAACATCCATTGAGAGTAATCAACAAAGATCATGAAACTGAAACTCAAATTTAAAGATACCAAAAGGTCATTGTCATTGTGTACACCCAAGACGCACATGCAGAGTCGTTACAGAGACTTCAGACTACGAAATGGATAGACCAGCTACACGCTTCTCCAACGGTGTCTTCTTCGAGTTAAAGGCGTCGCCCTTCTCATCAGTCACTGGAGGCAAGCCGACATACTTGTTGATCCAGTTGAAAACGGTCCGGTGCCATACGAGGGAGTTCTCCGGATTCAGCACCCAGTGGTTCTCGTCTGGGAAGGTCAGGAATGCGCTCTCGATCCCCCTCATCTGCAGGACGTTGAACGCTGCAAGTCCCTCGGCAATTGTCAAACGATAGTCGAGCTCATTGTGGATGATCAGATGCGGTGTCTGCCAATGCTCCGTGAATCGAGACGGATCCCACTTCTCCCAGTTCTCCGGGACCTTCCAGATCGGGCCTCCCAGATCATGGAGCGGGAAGTATTGTTCCTCACTGGCAAGCTGAGAGGTCATGCTGAAGACACCATCGTGAGTGACGAGCGCCTTGAATCGGCGGCCGAGAGGATGGCCCTGGATCCAGTTCATCATATAACCACCATAAGACGCTCCAAGTGCAACGGCTCTTGTGGTGTCAACGTAATCCAGATTCTCCTCGATATAGTCAAAGCCCTTTTCGATATCGATGTAAGGTAGGCCTCCCCAAGAACCACGGATCGCGTCCGTAAATGGTTGCCCGTACCCGGTGCTACCTCGCGGATTGGGCGTAATGACGACGTAACCCTGCTCAGCAAACACGGCAGGATTCCATCGAGTGCTCCATTGATCATTCCATGCGCCCTGGGGCCCTCCATGAATCAGATAAGCGAGCGGATACTTGTCGCCAGGCTTGAAATTGGACGGTTTAACCACCCACGCATGGACGGGGTGATCCTCTGCACCTTTGAACCAAATCTCATCCACCTGTGTGGGTGAAAGACCAAAGGCGGCGCCTCCACGGCCAATAGATGAGACGACCCTGACCTTGGATGTGTCTTGGGTGTCAATGATGGTCCACAAGCTATTGTCTACCAAATTGTTGCTGGCGATCAACAGATTTGATGAATTCGCCCCCAAAGGAAAAACATCCGTAACATAACCAGAATGCGTGAGCTTCTTCAACGCATCAGGTGTACTATGGCGGACATTGTCGAGCGGAAGTTGATACAAAACGCCACGGCCCAGCTCCTCGACCTGAACGAATAATGACTGATCATCCTTAGCAAACGTCAATCCCGACGGGCTGAGATCCCACTGCCCCTTGCCATCGGCAGAGGCAAATATTTCAATCATCTCACCACTCCAAGGGTTTGGAACATATAGGATTCTGTTCTTGTCCGACTCGTAGCCATCCTCACGCATCGCGAGGAGAGCAATCGAGCTGCCATCAGACGAAAGGACAGGGGATGACATAGCACCCTCGAGACCCTTGACCGTGCACACCTTGGCTTCCAGAGCGCCGACACCGGTCCATGAGAACATCGGACAGTAGTAGCAAGAGCAGGAAGTGTGTGTCGCGGGGTTAAGATTAGGATCCTTCGCAACAAACACGATTGCTGACGGGCTGATGTCGAAATCGCCCGAGCCGCCAAAAGGCGGGATAGGCGACTCAACCCCAGTCAGCCCACAAATTGAGATCAGGTTCGTCAGCCCAGAGACGGAATATCTGCCCGCCTGCCGAGTAGCAGGAGACAGGGGTGCACGCTGCAGCAAGCCATACCAAATGGCGTTGCGCTGTGGCTCAATCCACGTGTCCCAGTGTCGGACAAACAGGGACGTGTACAGCCTCCCTGAACTGAGAGGCTTTTTGGCGTCGTGTGGGTTGTACAATGACCCATCCGGGTTGGCTTTCCCGGCCACCGCAAACCCAATTTTGCCCGGTTCGACAACAGTCACCTTGAGGTCCGACACGGGACCGGGAACAGTACCCGCAGTGTAGGTCTTGTCGACTTCCCGCGCGTCTCCGACTATGAAGCTGGTGTTGCCATTTGCCTTTGTCTTCAGCCAGACCAGCTGGTCGCTGTTATCCAGCCACTGTGGGCTGCTGGCGCCGGGATCGTTCGTGATGAGGGCCGATCGGCCGGTGGCGATGTCTAGTACACGGATCTCATTGGTCTTGGAATGAGAGTCGAAGGAGTAGGATGTCTGTGTGTAGACCGCAAGTGTCCCTGAAGAGTTGGGGATGGGCCCAGAGCGGCGGGGAGCTCCCAGTAGGACCCTAATTCAAGTCAGCGATCTGAATTGCGGTGAGGTATGCCTTTTTCTGGTTCCAGATCTTCACAAACTCTAGGAGGAGACGAATCTGATCTACTTACTCTGGAGTGAACTTCATTGATCGGATGGTCATGTCCGTTCCCCAGTGATAAGAGCTGTCTTGATAAGATCTGCGCCAAGAGTTGAGGGGAAGAGTGAAGACAATGCGATTGGATTGAACAGACAATTGTGTAACTTGTAGATAAATGAATTATTATTATTATACCGTATATATGGCAAACTGCGAGATCAGACAACGATGGATGGTAATCAGATCAGGAGGGGTTGCGGAGGAGATGGAAGGGGGAGGAGAAGAGAGGAGGTTGGAGAAAGTGGAGAGAGCTGCCTTATCGCGTGAGGAGAAGATCGACCTTGAATAAACTAAGTCTACTCCACGAACTGATCTGATGTCTTGAATCTAACATCTTATCTCATTGCTTCCACGTAGATTGGCCGTATAAATACAAAAAAAAAGACAAATTAACAGACGGATCTAGGTGCCAACAGATTTTTCTTTAAAAAAAAACACCCCCCCTTTACTCCTCTTCCTCCTCGCTCTCATCCTCTTCCATGCCTTCAGCTGCCGTCACGGTAAACGTGGGAGCCTGGTCGACGCCCACATAGCTGTCGCACATTAGGTACAGCGTCAACTCATGCTCACCAGGCGTGGGCACAATGTACTCCAGGCGCAAGTCCAATTTGCGGCCGATGGTAACTCGCTTGATGGCAAGCAAATTCTTCGTCTTCTCGTCTCCCACCACCAACCACCAATTCTCCATCTTCTTGCCGGGGTAGAACGGTGCGTGTACAGTGGTGTCAGGCTCCTCGTCCTCTTCGACTTCCCGTTCAATCTTGATCTTGAGATACGCCGGCTCGCCGGATGTAATGTTCTCCGGATCCTCCACCTGGAAGTCAAGGTCAAGGTTGGGATACTTCTCGTTCGTGAATGCGGCAGCTTGAGCCAACTGTGAGTTATCGAGACCAAGTCTCTTGACCAACGTGGGGTAGTCCTTGTTCTCGGATGGATCCATTGCTTCCATGAATTCGAAAATGTCATTAATGTTGTATTCGTTGGCCACCTTGATGGCTTCGGGGCCAAAGTGAGGAATCTGCTTATGAGGGCTATCCCGATCCCACATGGCTTGGACCACCATCTGTGACATCTCCATGGCATTCATCGCGTTCAAGTGACCCTCAGATGAGAGAACATCAACACATGCACTGAGAAGGTTGAGAACCTTGCCGACAATGACCTCCTGGTCCTTGGCAAGATCAATGGGAAGTTGCATACGGGAGAAGTGAGCTTGCAGGAGAACAAAGGCCTTGAAGTGAGGCGAGTCGTAGGCGGGTTGCGACATCTTGACGGGTACACGATCGTACACTCGTCGCAGAATGTGTTCTTCGTGTCGACGCATCTGAATCGATTCGAATTCCGTGGCCGAGGTGATAATCTCCAGAATACCCTTGAGCTTCGTGCGAGCGCTGAGCGACAGCAGGAAGGTCTGCATGGTGATGAAGGAAATGTTGTAGTAAGCGCCAATCATGGCCGCATTGAGGGGTGAGACGCTGTCATCCTCCTCATCCAGATCAATGATCTTAGCCTCCGACAGCTCCCTCAATGTGTTCTCCACCAACTCGGACAAGAAAGTGCTGAGTCCTTCGTGGCTAATATCACTCAGACCGTAGAAGCTAGGGTTGGCAAGGAGACGGCGGTAAAAATACGTGTAAGTCATCCAATCCACGGCGTCCTGTGTCGAAGTGACTGTCCTAGTGCTGATCTCGGTGACAAATGCGTCATGTAAGTACAGTTGCAAATGACTCTCGACGGGCAAAGCTTCGTTAAGGAACTTCTTGTAATACTCGCGCTTGACTGAAGGTACCATCAGAACACCTCGGCCGATCTTGTCCTCCTTAGGGCGAGTAGCTTTGCCGAACATCTGCAGGATTTCGCTGATGGGATAATCAATGTAACGGTGCTCGCGGCCTTCAAAGAACTGTGTTCCCATGACGATTACAAGATGCGCCGTCAGATTCAGCTCCCAGCAGACATCGCGTGAAGCAAGTAGGACCTGGATCGCACCAATGGTGAAGAGATGCGAGACAATGCGCTTGTCGGTGGCGCTAAGAGCCTCGTGATAGTATCCAATGCCGTGGGAGAGCGATTCTGCCAGCGTCCGTTCCTGAATCCGGTTCAGTAGCGGTGCAAGTTCATTCACATCAGCATGAAGGAACCGGTCTTCGTTGTCATCAGCAGCGCAAGCAGCCAAGAGATCAATAGCTGTCGATCTTGTCTGCTTACGGTTGGGTACAAACACAAGCGCGGGCTTGTCCGGAGCCAACTGCAAGATCGAGTGATATGCCGGCTTAGCCATGGCCAGCATGAGTGAGGGGAAGTGGGGAATACTGAAGGACTGAAGATGAAGCTCGAGAGGCACGGGGCGAGCGTGAGGGCTGAAATTGTAAATCGTATGCTTGTTCGCACCAATCCACTCGCCAATGTCGCGGGCATTAGCAAGAGGCACGCTCAACCCAACGATGCGCATACCGTTCTCTAGCTGAAGGGCAATAGAATGCATGCGCGACACCACTACTTCGTACACATATCCTCCATAGCCTCCAAGCATATGCAGTTCATCTGCGATAAACAGCTGCACGGATTGCACGTTCTTGCGTCTTTGCCATTGCCGTGACAGAACATCCCACTGCGTCGGCGTGGCGAGAACCAGATCTGCCTGGTCTAGCAATTTCAGATCCGCAGTGGTCTCTCCAGTCAGCTTGACGATATTCTTGCCGCCACCGAGGTTACCCAACCGCTTCTCCCAGTCCGCATGTCGTTGATCAATCAATTCTTGGAAAGGAGCGATATAGACGGCTCTGCCACCCTTTCCGGTTGCCCAATGCCGCAGCAATGCGAGCTCAGCACAAACAGTTTTGCCACTGCCCGTAGGAGCACCGAGGAAGACATTGTCATCGGAATCATACAGAGATTTGAAAGTTTGCGACTGGATCTTGTTGAAAAATTGCCACTCAGGATACAGCTGCTGGTAATCCTCACGCTTCAGTGCCTTGACAGGCGCCCGTTGCATGTCCAGCAGAGGAGTATGGGGCGGGAATCGCTCCGGAAGGATCAGCTTCTGGAAAGACACCGCAATCTTGGTCTCAGAGTGCATCCACCGATCGGAAACGAGAGAGATGAAGTAGTTGGGCGGCATAGGCTCGGTAATGGGAACTGTAAATTCGACCAGGTGCTCATTCATCTCGGCCTGCGCATAGTCCTTCCGGAGGATGAATTGATCATGGAACAAGATTTCCTCGCCGTCACAGTCCTCAACGAGGATCCAGAAATCTTGCGCTGTCCCGTGCAAAGCATCATCCCACACGAAATTCGGAGTAATGGTAAGCTCCACTCGAAGCAATGACCGGGTTACAGGTTGAACTTGCGCCTGGACTTCTAAACGAGGGAACTTGGACACGAGATCACACACCGTCCGTCCAGCCTTGGGCATACCAAGAAGTTCGCCCATGCGAGGAGGGTCGAGGTCGAAATAGCTGGACCAAGGCACGTCGATTCTCTCCGCTTTCTGCAGGATATCCCGGGGGCAGTTAGGGAATTGACGAAGTGGTGTCATGGTCGGCCACATCCGCCGTTCCGCCATCTTGCAGAGATCGAGAGCAGTCTTCGTGACAGACGACCAGCCTTTCTTCAAGGAAATCTCAAAAAGGGCCCGCAGAATACGACCCGCAGACTGAGTAACATACACCATGTCTGCCATCAAAGCAAGACCTTCTAGCTTCAGTCTGGAAATGTACGCCTGCAGCAAAACGTTGATCTTCGAATGAGGTTCATCAATGCTCTCCTTCACAGGAACAGGAACACGACCGAGAAGTTTCGCTAACTCCAACTTCTCGTCTTGTCGAACAGGGATGTACTTGAATTCGTCGCTGAGGGCGAAAATGCGGAAGAGCTCAATGGTCGAGATGGACGGTTGGATATGCTGAGAGTAGGTCAACATGGAATTGTGGCCGATGTAGTAATGCGAAGCAATTCGTCCCAATTCGGTGGATTGCAGACGTCCAGTCTTCTTCTCGTACTTGATAAGTCCGGCCCGTTCCAAGATGACGGCTGCGGAGTGAATTAGGTCAACTCGCTTTTGTTCCAACGCGTCGTCGTTCTCATAATCGGCGCCCACGCTGTACAGGCCAGGCGAACGGAGCATACGGACAAAAAGGTAAGTGTACCCCAGCCACTCCACACCCTCGTCACGGTTGCGGACGTTTCCAAGTACGATCTCCGCATTCATGTTATCGGCAAGTTTGCTCATGAGCTGACTCTCAATCGGCAACTGCTGGTTCATGAGGGAGAGGTAGTACTGAATTTCAGTTTGGGATGTGATAATAATACCTTCGCCAAATGTGTCGTATTGAGGTCGACCAGCTCGTCCCAGCATCTGGAGGACATCTTGGGGGCTAAGCTCGACCCAGCTACCCTTCTCCGGCGAATATACCTGAGTTCCTTTGATGATAACTGTATGCGCGGGAAGGTTGACACCCCAGGCAAGAGTTGCCGTGCATACGAGAACTTGAATGCTGCCATCAGCGAACAGCGCTTGGACGGAGTCACGATCCGCAAGACTCAGTCCTGCATGGTGGATACCGAAACCGTATGGTAACAGGTCTTTCAGCGACGCATCGTCGACAGACTCGGCTTCTTCCGCTAGAATAGCCCTGCTTGCAGCATCGCTACGCAGGATCTGGCCAATAGTCTCCATCTCCAATGCTTTATCCCTGATATACTTGGCCGTCTTCGCCGTTTCCTTTCGAGAGTGAACGAAGATGAGCATCTGGTTTCTTCGCTGCCCGACTTGCTCGAGAACTTTGTTATAGCAAATATCGTTCATCATCTTCAGCTGCTTGATGGCTTTCTTGTCGGTGACACCAATGAATTCCTGCTTCAAGGGGCATGGTCGATAAGAACCATCAAAGTGGAACAGGCCATTACTGGGGTCAACTCGTAAGAAGCTGGCCACATCACGGTAGTTTGGTAAAGTTGCACTGAGACCAACGATGCGGACAGGTTCTCCGGTCTGCTCTACCTTGCGAATTGTCCGACTAACAATGCTTTCAATGACTGGTCCTCGCTCGTCATGAAGCAAATGAATTTCATCGATAATAATCAGACGCACAAGCTTGATGTAACTCGTCTCCGACGCTTTTCTGGTAATGACGTCAAATTTTTCGGGAGTCGTGACAATCAGCTGGGTTTCAGCAATCTGTTGCTTTGTGAGTTGGCGATCACCAGTCAGCTCAGAAACTCGAATGCCGTAGGGCTCGAGCCGTTTGCCGAGGTTGCCGACTTGCTCCTGGACCAGAGCTTTTAAGGGAGAGATATAAATGATTTTGAAATCGTCGAGCATAATCTCTCCGGTCTCCGGGTTGCGATTCTTGCCGATCTCGCGAAGAATGGCAAGCATGGCAACATTCGTCTTTCCAGATCCTGTGGGAGCACAGACAAGCATATTGCCGTCATCGTGGAAGGCGGATGGGTAGCATTTGGTCTGAACTCGGTTGAGCTCCTTGGCACTGCCAAAGCCAATACGAGCCCATTCAGGCAGTTCAGTAGCGGGGATGTTCTTCTCCCCAGGGTCTCGCTTGGGTTTTGGCGGTGGTACATGGATCTCCTCGTATCCTTTAAATGTTCGCTTGGTGGAACCTTGAGGTAGCTTGACATTCGGGTTGGTCATCAGATGGTTGCCTTGATGGAAGACAAGGTTCTCCAGGTTGATCAGCCTCTTGGGCTGCAGACCGCCGACCAGGCCACCCTCTGCAGGCTTCTGTTCGGCGGCCGGTGCGCTAGGGACATCGACATCCATCAAATCGAGCTTGATCTTCTTCTCGGGACGACCTGCCGCTTCATCGCGAACTGTCTTGCCTCGAATTTCGTCCAAAATAGCTCGGTGGCCAGCCTCAACCATCTCACTTTCGACGAGATGGCGAGCATCGGCATCTTCGGCAACCCTGCGCCAACGCGTTACCCACACAATCTTATCACGGTTTGTCACGAATTTGGCGACAAGGTCTGGGTGCTCATAATCGAAAAGTTCCATCAGATCGTTTTCCACGTCTCGCAGGGATTTCTCTGTGCCGTCCTCCGCTTTGCCACCAAGTATTTCCAGAGCCTGTGTGGCCTTCTCCTGTTGTATATGAGCGTCGGTATACACAGAACCAATTTGACGTTGTAACCAGTAAGCGTCGATTTGCCGGGCAGGAACTATCAAGTACTTGTCCCGTCGTTGGTCGGCGCGATCTAGTCCACCGTCGATGACCATCTCTTCCTCAGCCTCAAGACCTTCGATATTCGCCTTCTCGGTCGTCGCAGCCTCAATATCGGGAGCTTCTTGTTCATCTGGCTCTTCATCGTCGGTCAGGTCATCCTCGTCTCGGACTTCGGTGACAGTGCCCATTCGCTCATCATCCTCGTCTTCCTCGTCGAAGACGACGGCAACACCCTGACGTTCATCGAGCTCTGCCTCTTCTTGGCCATCCATTCCGCCCTCCATCTCTTCGTCCTCGTCCTGCGCATCGTAGTCCGTAATCTTCTTCCCCAAATTTACAAGCTCATTGAACTCTTTTGGATTCATGGAGCTACCAAGCAAGTCATCAATCTCCTTTTTCTTGTCAAAGTCCTTCATATCTTCGTCTTTCAATAGCTCCAACACAGCATCTGCAGCACTCCGGACGACTTCGTGAGGGACATCACCCAGATGACTCGCAGTCATCGTGAGTATGAGATCGTAGGTCGCGCGGGTGGCGGGAGTTCGAGGGCGGTATTTCAACCCTTCTATGAGAGCATCGGCGGCGGAAAGAATACCCTGGCCGCGTAATTGTTGTTGCCCGCGACGTTTTCTCTGTTCTCGAGCGAGCACATCCTCCCCTTCTCGGATCGCACCTCGCTCGATATCTGTAGGTCCGACGGGTTTCTTCTTGGCTTTTGGCGCATCGTCATGCGCGACTCTTGAGCCCATCTCCCGAATACCGATGCGCCCGGCAAGGGATTCTGGGTCTCCGGTGGGTTCATCGTTGATGCGAGAAATGAAACGACGGTCCGCCTGGAGAACCAGGTTGGACATCGCCGAGTACTTGTACTGGGAGATATTTTGGTCCGCCATCTTGATGGTGTTTCAACTGCAATCAAAAAAAAATCCGACAAAGCAAGAACGATAGTGCGACGACTTCTTTCAGTCGTCCGGGCTCGGTGGAGCTCAGATTCAGCCGGCGCGTCGACACACCTGCGTCAAGAAATGAATTGTGGAAATAATTAAGTGTCCGTAAAGGCTTCACAAACCTGGATCATCCTCTTGCAGCAGGCAAGCTTACTCGTTATTGCAGGGTTGCAAGCTGCCTGTAGTGGTTGGATGGTTTGAAGGGAGATGGCGTTTGAAAGTTGTCGGGAAGTTCTTCTGCAGCAGATTTCAGTGGCAAAGCGGGAAGGTTTGGCGAGTGACACCTGAGATTTGAGCTTCCCGTTTTGGTTGTCGCCGCCCGCCATCTTACCACACCAACACCAACACCACTTTGGTGACTTGCTCAGCTCAAGGCCATGCGCATCAATGGATGTCGGTTGGCCCGGTTAGCCGCGTCGCAATTCCATCCTCTCCATAAACTTGACAATTCTGCCGCGCATTGTTGCCTTGTGCACCGAACGATCTGTCACCATCCGCGCCGTCCAGTCGCCCGCGTCGAGCCTTCGTTACCAACGCCTCATCTCGAGCTCAGAAGGGGGGCAAGAACGAGGACTACGGTCAAAGTCAAGGATCTACCGCAGGGAACATTGAAGCTCGAACCGTATGACGACGCTACGGACGATGCGCCTCGATATCCCACGGTCGTACAGGGACATCGGAATAACATGCAGAAATTCAGGAATTGTGTTATTTTGACTCGAGTAGGGGGCTTCTACGAGGTACGGACTTCGGACTGGCGGTTCAAGTAGAGTTAGACAGTCGTATTCTCTCTTCCGAAGGCAGCATAGATCCCTGACAGATTCTCCAGCTCTACTTTGAGCAGGCTGAAGAGCTAGCTCCGTTACTGAACTTGAAGCTCGCCTTCAAGAAGACCAGCGCGGGACCTGTTCCCATGGCAGGATTTCCCTTCTTTCAGCTAGATCGGTTTCTGAAGATACTTGTCCAAGACTTGAATAAATACGTGGCTATCAGCGAAGAGTTCGCCAATGCCGCTGAGGATAAAGCCCGGAGTGGTTTACTCTTTGATCGCAGGGTAGCCAGAATTATCACGCCAGGTACCCTAATCGATGAGAAGTTCATGGACCCTTCGGAGAACAATTTCTTGCTGGCGGTTTATATGGACGTGCCAGCCTTGAAAGCGCAGTTAGAACAACAGGAGGGTGATTTGTCTGCGCCGCAGCACATATTGTCATCCGCATCCCAACGCGTAGGCTTGTCCTGGCTCGACTTATCCACAGGAGATTTCTTCACACAATCGACTACCACTCAGATGCTTCCTTCGGCGATTGCTCGGATCGGAGCGCGGGAGATACTCGTGGACCAGAAACTTCAAGATCTCATCGGGCAGGAGCTGCAACTTTTGGTTGGGCATGACCATCGTTTGATGACCTTTTTCGCATATCCCAGCAACATTCTACCTATATCACAGTGGAGCTCTGTGCTTGAGGCGCCAATAGCTGACCAAGATCCGGATGCCTTCACGCCGGAAGAGATCGCAGCCGGTTATAGCTTGCTGGAGTATATCAGAGTCCAGCTGCAGGGCGTGAATCTGAAGCTTCAGCCGCCTCGTCGTCGACATCTGAACGAGTCTATGAACATTGATCGTAACAGTCTGAGAGGCCTGGAAATTCTCGAAACGGCGCGGGATGGCTTTGGAAAAGGAAGCTTACTACATGCGGTGCGCCGGACGTCTACCAAAAGTGGAGCACGTCTGCTGAGAGATCGCCTGAGTATGTCTCACCCTGTTCTGGCTTTTGCAGATTGCAGCTGTATGGACTGATATATTCGTAGCATCCCCTTCCACGTCATTGCAGGTAGTCAACGAACGACTCGATCTTGTATCGGTCTTTCTCGAAAATAATGATTTACGCGACAGTGTAATCCAACTGCTCAAGCGAAGCTATGATGCTCAACGCTTGGTCCAGAAATTTACATTGGGGAGAGGAGACGCAGACGACCTGATCTGCCTTGCCAGGGCCGTCCAGGCTTCGAGAGAGATCAAGATGGTTTTATCAACCCAAGATAACGGCTGGCTTGACAGTTTGCCTCATATACAGTCCATCGATGCCAAGCGTAGTCTCGCAGCTATGACTGGTCGACTCTGTCTGGATGGACCGACCATGCTGGCGGATCGGATTTCAGCTGCCATTGACGAAGAAGGTCTACTGCAGAAGCAGCGTCTTGAGGATGATACGGCTGCTGAAGCGGCGATTCTGGCACAGGAAGTAGCCATGAGCGAGGGTCTTCCTGGAGAAGTGGAGGCGCTTCCCAAAAAAGTGAGAGCTAAGAACAGCGATCAATCCAAGACCTCGGCGGAAGAAACAACCGCGCCTGACACTTGGATCATGAGGCGCAATGCCAGTGCAGCTCTTCTCGAACTACATGAGTCCTTGGACCGGCTGCAGGATGAAAAGACGCGTCTTACTCAACGTCTTCGGGAAGCCGTCGGATCTTCCGCCCTCTCGTTGAAATGGACTCCTGGCCTGGGACATATTTGCCATGTCAAAGGAGCCAAAATTTCCCAGCAGTCTCTAGAGGAGCTAGGTGTAACGCGGAATGTGTCTTCAACCAAGTCGACACGGTCCTTTTACCTTCCCGCCTGGACAGCGTTGGGTAACCGAATGGACCAGGTGAAAGTCCAAATCCGACAAGAGGAACAGGCGATCTTTGAGGCACTGCGCCGCGAAGTGATTATCAACCTAGTGAAGATTAGACGCAACGCAGCCGTAATGGACGAGCTTGATGTTGCATGTTCTTTCGCCACCTTGGCTCAAGAACAACGTTTTGTACGTCCGATCCTCACCAATGGAGTAACCCACAAGATCGTTGGAGGAAGGCATCCAACAGTCAAGCTTGGGCTCGAGGAGCAAGGGCGACAGTTTGTCAGTAACGACTGCTTCTTGGGCTATTCGGAGAGGATCTGGCTCATCACTGGCCCAAACATGGCCGGTAAAAGCACGTTCTTGCGCCAAAATGCGCTCATCACCATCTTGGCACAGGTTGGGTCATTCGTGCCAGCTGAGTATGCGGAGATTGGCATTGTAGATCAGATATTCAGTCGCATTGGAGCAGCTGACGATTTATTCCGAGACCAGTCCACTTTCATGGTGGAGATGCTGGAGACGGCCACCATATTGAAGCAGGCGACAGCGCGCTCCTTTGTTATCATGGATGAGGTTGGCCGCGGGACAACGCCAGAAGACGGGACAGCAGTCAGTTTTGCCTGTCTGCACCACCTGCACTACCGCAACAAGTGCCGGGCGTTGTTCGCAACCCATTTCCATGCTTTAGCGGACATGACCGATGACTTTGAGGCACTGGGGCGATACTGTACCGATGTGAAAGAGACCGCGTCGGGGTCGTTCTCATTTGTCCATCGGCTGCGCAAGGGAGTGAACCGTGATTCCCATGCGCTGAAAGTCGCGCAGCTCGCAGGCTTGCCAAAGGAGACCCTAGAGATGGCCAGTCGAGTGCGACAGTCGTTGGGTAACCGCGCTCCACGGACTTCAGGCGGCAGCGATAGCCATACTATCGCGGCAGCAACCGCGTAGTGCTTGTTATTCCTGACCCTCTATGTCCATGTACCATATCTTCTCGTGGGTTGCATTTTTACTCGAGATACCAATCTAGTCATGCTTAACGTACATTCATAATACATTCATAAATGCGCTCCTCTATGGACAAATGACTCCATTCCAGACGTAGGCAAGGATACCACCTCCAAGCGTTTTAGAGCTTGGAAGCACCCGGCGTCCGACTCCTCCCCAAATCAACCACAATCCCTTCCCCAAATGCAGCCTCCTGCACATCCTCCTCATCCACCCCATTGACAAACTGCACCACCACAAAATCCACCCGCCTGGAACCCAGCACCACCATCGGCGCATGCCACGTCCCAACCCCATACGTCACCGCCTGCCCACCCCGCGCCACAAACGCCCGCACATTGTTCAAGTCGGGGGGATCCCTGATCGTCACGGTGTCCCCCGAAGGCGCAGTCGCTGTTGCCGTCTGGCCCTTCAACGTCGGCGCCACGATAACCAGGTAGAATGGTTCCTCGGCATCGCCTGCGCGGTTCTGGCTGGATAGGTCGATGGGTGTGAATGTCTGCGTAGTGAAGGGGTGTCGCTCCAGGATGCGGACGTCGAAGACGCTAGTCTCCCCTCCTGTTGCTTTGACGGTGCGCAGTTTGCGCGGGAAGCACGAGAACATGCTCATGCGGGCGGAGGAGGGCTGGCCGCTGGGACATTGCGGGTAGCGGTCGAGCAGCGGGGAGATGGGGCTGTACTTGAGGGCGGAGGATTGGTTTGCGACGACTGGAGCGGGATCGTGAGGAGGGAGAGAGGAGAGAGAAGGCGCGGAGGAGAGATCGCGTGGGAGAGGACAGCTGATGGCGGTGCCGAAGGGCGCGAAGGCCTCTTTCGTGAAGGGTTCGGGGATGATGCGGAGAGTTGGGCTGGAGGTGAGGATGGGCGCCATGGTGTTTTGGGGTTTGCAGGGTTGGTTGAGACTTTGGGGAAGTGTGTAGTGTATAAATCTCCTTTGAACTCAATTGCAAGGACCAGCCTCGCAGAAGCTGAGCGTAATGCCGGGTTAATAACTCAGGAGAACAGTTGACAATGACTCCATCAAGTTGTCGGCACTCGCCGTATGTGGCAGCCGCTAAAAGCAGCTTCGGGAGAGGCCGACTATCATCGACACTTCACCCATCGACTCTGTTCAGAGGCTCATTTCGCACCCTTAAATGAGTGTTCAAATTATGCATCCTATGCTAATCGCTGATACAATTCAATTTCCTGCTTCGAAAAGAGATTTGTTTGTTGATGATCAGCGTCAACTGGTTCACAGTACTCCTCTAACCAGTTGACAGGATTTCTTGGTCGTACATCAACACACCCATACAACAGATGGCTCACCACTCCGTCGCAATATTACGGACCAACACCGGTCTGTATCAAAATGCAGCAGAAGGATTGACGGGCCCAGAACAACAAGTCTCCTCTAGACAAAATATGGATTCTCCTTTTCTTCCCCGCATTCCCGCGTTCCCGCAACTCCTTGCAACCGATTGGCATCGGCCATTAACCGAGGCCAGGGTGTCGTCGACAGGGACAATCAGAGACTCCAACCGACTACGATAAGTCTTTTGCTGCTATAAGTATATCGAGGGTTACTGCTAGAAGCTCTCCAAGTAATTGTCTCAAATTCAAGCAACTTCACCATTGTACTCTCAAGCAAAATGGCCTCAACGTCCGACCTGCCGAGGAAGCTCTGGGAGCATTCTAACCCGCAGTCTACTCAGATGTGGGCTTTCAAATCGGAGTTAGAGAAAGAGAAGGGACTTCAGCTTCCAGTACGTACCTTGGACTGGTATCTTGCTCTCTGTCGTCGCCTAACGCAATTGCTAAGGACTACCACTCTCTCTGTCGGTGGTCAACGGACAATCGTGCATCCTTTTGGGACTTTTGCTGGAGATACTTTCCCATCATCTCTGAAGGCACTTATAGGACCGTTGTAGATGAATCAGCCCGCATTGACAGCATCCCCACCTGGTTTGAGGGTGTGCGACTCAACTTTGCCGAGAATATGCTGTTTTCGGCGGAGAGGTCAAGCTCGGGGCATCTACAGATTACAACGAAAGGCAAGGAGGACAATAAAGTTGCTCTGACAGAAATTAGGGAGGGGGGGTCAGAACCATCTTCCAACGTTACATGGGCCGAGTTGCGACGCAAGACAGGGGGAATGGTGCAAGCACTCAAAGCAGCTGGGGTTGTCAAGGGAGATCGAGTCGCCGCTGTAGCAAGTAACAGCGTCGATACGCTTGTCGTTTTCCTCGCAACGACGGCTCTTGGAGCATGGTTCTCCTCAACGTCCACTGACACGGGCGTCAAAGGAATCCTCGATCGTCTGCTCCAGTTGAAGCCAAAGTACGTCTTTGTTGACGATTTCGCAATCTACAATGGGAAGCGGATTGATCTTCGACCAAAAATCAAGGACATTGTCGATGGTCTCCGGGAAGTTCCCGAATTTGAAAGCATCATCGCGATGCCACGGTTCCCAGGCCAGCCAGTCGATGTGACCCGCGTGCCCAAAACCCAACCCGTTGCAGCCTTTCTTGCAAGGGCTCCGTCAGACAAGCTCGAGTTTGTCAGGGTTGGGTTTCGGGATCCGTTCCTGGTTGTGTACTCATCCGGGACAACCGGGAAACCCAAGCCCATCGTTCATGGAGTAGGCGGTGTCATACTCAACACCTACAAGGAGGCTCGGCTGCACCGTGATCATGGACCAGATTCAACGGTTTTGCAATACACCACCACCGGGTGGATCATGTATCTGTCTGCTGTATCAGGGCTAATGTTCGGCGGCAAAGCCATCTTGTACGATGGAAGTCCCTTCCTACCAGACGCCAAGTTCCTCATCGAGCTACTGGGCAAGCATAGAGTGACTCATTTCGGCACATCACCGCGCTACCTCCATGAGCTTCGGAAGAACAACATAGGACCAAGGGACATTGCAGATCTCAGGGCACTCCGCATCGTCACGAGCACCGGCATGGTCCTTTCGGAATCCTTGTTTGAATGGTTCTACGACGAGGGCTTCCCATCTCATACGCAGTTGGCTAATATCTCCGGCGGTACCGATCTCGCCGCCTGCTTTGGCTTGGAGAATCCGCTTACTCCTCTATATGTGGGCGGATGCCAAGGTCCAGCTCTGGGTATTCCTATCGCAGTATTCGATCAAGCGGATGAGGGTGCTTCTGGTGTCAAAGGCACTGCGGTTCCGGATGGTGTGCCAGGAGAGTTGGTAGCCACCGCAGCATTTCCAACTATGCCAGTCAAATTCTTGGGCGATGACGGGCCACAGAAGTACTTTGACTCATACTTTGCCCGGTTTGACAGTAAGTCTCGTTCTCATCTCCACCCCCTCAATCGCACCTACTAACCTGTGATGTGTAGATGTCTGGACCCACGGCGACTTCATCTGCATCCACCCCGTCACAAAACAAATCCTCTTTCTGGGCAGATCAGATGGCGTCCTCAACCCCTCAGGCGTCCGCTTCGGATCCGCGGAGATCTACAACGTAATCGACACGCAATTCTCGACCGAGATAGCGGATTCAATCTGCGTCGGCCAGCGACGGCCAACCGACGCCGACGAATCTGTCATGCTCTTCCTGTTAATGCGGCCGGGATTCCAGTTCACGCCGCAGCTTGTCTCCAGAGTGAAAGAGGCAATCAGGAAGGCATTGAGTGCCCGGCATGTGCCGAAGTATGTCTTTCAGACGCCTGAGATCCCGGTACGTGCTCCTCTTTACGGTCTTAGACGGGACTTAAACTATGACTAACGTGGTCCAGACGACGGTGAATCTGAAGAAGGTAGAATTACCGGTAAAGCAGATCGTATCAGGCAAGAAGATCAAACCGTCGGGTACTCTGCTCAACCCGCAGAGCTTAGATTACTATTACCAGTTTGCGGAGGTGGAAAAGCTGGTCGATGTCAAGAGCAAGCTGTAGAGTGGGCTTTGCACAAGTCACTGATTTTCAGAGCCCTCCTCATGTTTTTCAATGGTAGACTAGCTTAGAACAATCGCATGCTTGTTGACTATGAACACTCTTGGCCAAGCACACAGCTCTCAATAACCGAGACCATCCATACGTAGTCCGAAAAAGACAGAAATCAGACACACAAAGACTATCTCAGGGCTGCATAGAATCCACAAGGTCACGAGTCGGATGAGAGCGGGATAGAAGCAAAGGGTATCATGCTGCTGGAGAGAAACGAGCCGAGGAAACGCAACAGTAGCCCAAGCATCTCATTGACAATGAAAGGATGACTAGGAGCAAGACACAGGCGGTGCTCGGCATTGACTACCCTTTCGACCATAACAATCAGTCACTCAACGGGTAGTTTTGTAAGCCGAGCCCTTCCCCCGTGCATGCTTTTGCGAGCGCAGATTTCAGTGTAAGAAGAGATGCGGCATTAACACAGCGTGGCTTGCCAGCAGTGCAATGAGTCGTTTTCGATTGAAGGCTTTCATGCACCGAGCATAACGAGGCACTATCCATATGGCTTGTAGCCTTGATTATAGCCCCGAGGTGAAGAGAGTCGCAGCAGAAATGGCAATAAACGGTCTCGCCCTTGAGGCGTGAAGTCTCGGCTGAGAGCACACTCTTCGCTTTGTCGGTTGCAGTCCTCCAGCCCTTAGTAATGTCGTCTAGAAAGTGGGTTTGTAAGTTAGCACTATGGCCGTAAAATGCATTGGATCGAGACCCGAAGCTTCCTGGGCCAATAAAGGATATAGGGAGATGGTTAGGACAACAATACCTTTGACACGCTCTGGAAGGTTGAGGTCGGCAGGATATGTAGACGACAAACATCTTCGAGACATGGCAGCGCTCGTGGAGCTTGTAAACAAGGAATGGAATCCGAGAGCCCAGCTGATATAAGCCCATTTCAAGCAGTTGTCCCATGTGTCGTAGACTACTTTCTTCTCCTCAAGCAACCGCTTTATCCAGAGTTCGACGACAAACGTACATGCCTCTCGACAGTCGAGGTAGCGAACCACAGCAGCAACTTTCAAAAGCATCGCTGCGTCCACCTCCTTCGGTATCCGCTGGCCCTGCCCGTGTATGATGTTCATGACTATCAGGAATGCTCCAGGGTCGCAGTCTATCATATGGACTTCGTCATATCCTGGCTCATCGGAGGTGCTAGTTGGAGAGATACGTTTCTTGAGATGGTCCTTGAAGTAATTAGATGCTAGGGTGAGGTGTTTCGACGAGACTTTGAAGCGGGTCTGCGGTGTTTCAACAGCGACTGATGCAGGTTCCTTTGAATTAGCAGGCTTCTCTCCTGCATTCATTTTGATAGATGCATTGCTATTAGCTTCTGTAGACGCTGGAGAAGTTGATGGCACTGGATTTGTTTGTGTTATTGGCTCAGTCAGGCTGGTCGTGACTGGGGCGCGGCGCTGTGCGGACAGGACTAGGACAACATCGCCAGAAGCGTCGATCAGGTAGCAGGTGCCGCTCATCCTATCTTGTTAGAATAAAGTCTAAAGAAGTTCGATGTGTGAGGAGGTCCATACTTGATGCTCGAGTTGTAGTTGCTTGATAAAGAGAAGAGAAGGTTAAAACATTCAGTCCAGAGAGAGAAGGTTGAGACAGTCAGTGCAGAGAAGAGAAGGTTGAGATGGTCAGTCAACGAATGATGGCAGTTCTGTTGTCAGAGAGAGAGTAGAGTGTTGCTATAGTGATGCTTATATTTATTAACCTCACTTTCACCAGTACTTCTCAAAACAGTGTCAGCATATTCTGATGATTTGCTCACTGGTAAGGAGAAGATATATCAAGGACACCAGAGAATGGGCTTCTAAGAGAATCAGATTTTTAATATATGAACAGAATTAGGAAATTCACTGCATGTACTGGTTAAAACTAGAGTTACATTGAGTCTTAAGAGAGGTGAATTTGATAATGCATTTGAAAGGATTAGAGAACATTCAATTGCTGTGTTTTACTTGATGAATGTATAAGAATCACCTGAGGCCTGAGGGCTTTCAACAAGTCAAACTGCATATGTACTTTCAAACATGTGGTCCTTCTGACAACGTCAACGCCATTGTTCTGGTATCAAGATGAGTCCAGATGATTTTGTTCGAAGGTATATGAGCTCTTCGATTGCTCTAGGTCCAAGAAGCCCACTGCACCGACCTTTGCAGGACACCTTGGAGCTCGGTTTTTCGAATTCAAGGATCTTCTTATCCACACTTTCTGGTGCAAGGCCTTTATAATCGAGGTTCTCACGGGGCCATGGCAGTCTGTGAGCCTTCATTTGCTTCATAAGTGAGCCTAGTCTGAACGAGTCGCATTCGAAAGTGCAGGTGATTTGGCCATTCTCTAATTTATGCCGCCTCACTTCCACATCTCTGAGTAAAAGGTACAGCAGACTTTTCCTTTTCAGATTGATCGTGTCTTTCTTTGTAAGCGTAACTTCTCCAAGATGGCTCATATGGGCTCACCTGTAACAGATAGCGGTATAGGAAGATCCAGCGGGTTGATGATGTCCTTGCTCTGTCGTATCGCCAAGCAGGTAACAGATGCGTAAAGCTCGCAGTCATTAAACACCCCGGAAACAAAAATCCACTTGACGATCTCATCACAGTAAGCGTTGGGACGTTTCGCCTTCCACGGTTCGATCCATCTCGCGGGATACAGCCCGAGAACCCCATGGCATTTGAAGTAGTCGACTTGGACAGCCAGCTCGACCAACTCGTCAAAGGTCACCGAAGTAGGAACTTCCTGCGTGCGGCAGTGCATTAGATCAAGCAGGATCGAGAACGTCTCAGGATCAGTATCGGGAACATCTATCTCGACGCGGCCGTTCTTCTGCAATTCTTCGCCCGCGCCCAATTCTTCCTTCAGCCTCTTTTCGAAGTATTGCGAAGCCAAGCTCAGATGCTTAGAGGAAGCTCGGTATCTGACGACTCCTGCCTCTCCATCCGAACAAATCCTGGAGGGTGCGTATGCGCGAGGCTGCTTTGGTGGGGATACCATAAGGACGACATCCCCGTTTGGATCAGGTTCACTGGCTCTGTTCACTTCTGGATTCATTTCTAATTCGTTATCCTATTGAAAAAGGCTGCGGAAATGGTATAGAATATTTCTGAGGATGGAGCCGAGGATATCATAAGGAGGTCCTCTGAGTTCTTGTTGATTAGTGAATACTGAGTGGCATTCTGTGAATCTGATTACCTATGCCTTAGGTCAGATCCTTCACCATGCCAATAATTTGACTGAGTAGTTAATGATAAGTACTTTTCAATCCAGTGCATGTTTTAGTTCCACCTGAATCTTGCCTCTATGACATGACTGTATTCAAGTCTATTGCAGACTGACTCCATGAGTATAGGGTTAGGGCCCGTACTAATGGCTTTGTTCACTTCTACAAAGTCCGCTTCAATAATGGCAGTATACCCTTTGTAGATTCACTGAAGCTTTAAGTACTGTGTACAGTGAAGAGATACGCTGGCTCTAGGCCTTACTTGGACTGGGTGACAGGAATGTTCTGATTAGACTTCCTAGAACATCCCACCCATAACAGACACGAAATAACATAATTGAAAAATAGCCTCATACTTTAGCTGTTGTATTCTTTGGACAATGTGAAGTCACTTCAGAAAGTCCTCTATACTGGTTGTCATGAACACCATCTCCCCTATCCGCCTGCGGCAGGGATCCCAGCTAAGTTGTCAAGTCAAGCTGACTAGACACAGACACCGTGTCCTGAATTTATGTGGAGACAGCCCAAGCCCTTCGCATGAGATAAAACATAATCCAGGGTAAAAGTGAACAAGACGGGAAAACAGACAATGTACCCATTCTATACGCCAGGTATACTCCATGGTAAGTATGCAGACCTCCTGACCAGCGGTGCGAGGAGTAAAACACTGAACAGAAAAGACAATCCAGAGAGCCGTCTATTTGTTGTGTATCAAGAAGTTGCGGAATGAATCCCAGTGATCCGAGTCGGCGTAGCTGAAAAGCATTAGTATCTGAAGATATCGTCTGGCCAAGGTCAAGACGTACATGTATACCATGCTGCTTCTCAGACTCGACATAAGCGTCTCCGGATGCCAACGGAAGATGTACATAACAAGTGCCCAGCTGAGACTTGCAAATACTGGCCATGCATTGGCCTCGATTCTTGCGCGCGACTCGGGAGTGATCAAGGAGGAGAGAGGGTGCATATTCGGCTGGACAGAAAGCTTGGCAAGAGCAAGTACTACACGAGCAAAGACGTATATGACGATCTGCACAGGCACATTAGTTTCAATTCTCTCCATCTCAAACTTCGAATTGATCTCACCTGCTGGGTAATGCTTGTTTTATGTCGACCAAAAACTGCATATCCTCCCAGCAGACCCGCAAAGAAGCTGTCATAGCGGCCTTCTTTCCCGACACCAGTAGGATTGACGTTGCGCAGAACTATCATGGAGCTTTTATATATAAGAGCAAACGTTGCCAGGTTCCGAGCATGCTGGCGTGTGGCTTTCAGGACGAGCCCGACCTTTTCTCGGAATCTGAATCTAGAAATCAGTATTTCGGCAATACTCGGCATGTCGATAGGATCGCCTTACGTTCCAGAGCGGAAGAGAAAGATCATTCTGTACGAAAAAAGACATCTCGCATTAGCTGGATTCTCAATGTCAAGCTTGCGTGGTTCCGCCAGCGGATTCGGACGTACACCAAAGCGTGCGGAAACCGCACTTTCGACCCGTATATAATGCCATTGCGGGCACCCTTGACGAGCGACAGAAGGGGCGCGAGCTGGGGGTCGAGGACAACGGAATCCAGGCGAGACTAGACAGCGATCAGAAAAGCGTGCGATATAGTTGGATTGACAAAGCCGAGTGAAGCGTCAAGCATACCAGAAGTGCATCCATGGTGTCTGCGGGACCTCGGTAGGTTGATCGGACCAGCGACGGATCAGATTGATGTCTACCGACGGAGAACACCAGGTGTCAGGAGGGTCAGAATGTAGGAAGGAATAGATTTAGGGAACTACCAGGAACGGAATGATAAGGTACAAATATGGATGGGCATGATCCCATCATCAGGACAGACGGCGGGGGAACGGTATTTAATGGACTGCGCTTCACCCGCGCAACTGCAATGATCCTCGGCATGTGAGGCCACCAGGAGCACAGACGTCATGTCACGTGATTATACATTATCCAGCAGTTGTCAGTATCACGAAGAATAGAGAGGTAGAGAGGTACTTTTTCGAATAATGTATTGAAGGAATCGTCGAGCTGTCTATCTTTAGATCGGAGCAAATATGAACTCAAAAGGCTTAAATGGGAGGCAGGATGATAAGAACGAACGGAACATTGACTCTTGCTTCTAGGGTAATGACAAAGGAATGTAGAAGCATCTCAATCAGTGCAAGTAGTACGCTCAGTTAATAGAAGAAGAATAAAATCATTTTGATATATGCTGGATACTTTTAAGCTATAGTGACCATGAATGAAACTGATCGATCTGCTCGACGACTCGACAGAGAAACCAAACCACCTGAACGCCTTATGCGGTATAGATAGACAAAGTATCATGCGTCAAAAACATCGCCAGATAAACGGAGACTGCAGTCTATTCCGTTCTCGCCTTCTTCCGTCCCTCATCATCCGAGACTTCGTCCACGTCCATCATCTCCGCATCCTCCTCATCAGACTCCACACCAGCACGTCGCTTCAGACCCTTCATCTTCCTCGTCTGCAGGCCAGACAGATCCTGCTTGCCCAAGTGCACACGACCGATCTTGTCACCCATGACGTCCATGCCAATGTTCTTCTTCGTCTTCATGTTCTCATTAGGTCTCTTGCCCTGCTTCATGGCCTCCTTCAGAGCATTCTCGGGTGCCTCGTGCAGACGACCGACCTTGAAGTCGAACTTGGGCCCGATCTCATCCAGCTCAACGCGGGGGAGCTTGTGTCCACTGCGCTTTGTCCGAAGCTTGTACCATCTGAGATGAATAATAGGAGCCAGGCCGTCGGTAGGCTCCTCAGCGGCAATCATCAACACATACTGCAGTCCCTCGACATCGATCTTATCCGTCTCCTCGCCCTTGAACATATCAACAAACATGCTCTTCAGCATAACGTGAGCAGTAGAGGTGGAATCTTCCCACGCAGTACCAGCGAACAGTAGCATAGGCCGTAAACCAATTCCGATCTGCATCTTAAGGTTGTTGATTGAAGGGATCGAGTCTCCGTCCGGGTTAGGGAGCAGCATCAATTCGCACATGTCCAGGAGCTTGGAGTCGAATATCCGCGCCACAGTCAGGCAGTTGGGTCTCTTCTTGCTAGTGCTTCCGAAAACAACGATACCGCACTCATTCTTGTTGGCGAGAAACTCGAGGCTCTCGGCGCTCTCGAACGGGTGAATGTTCTCGTTCTTCTTGTGGAAGAGGACGGAGTGGGGAATCGTCAGCGAGTGGAATGTCTTCAGAACTGTGTTAAGTGCCGTCGGGCATTTCGAGCCATGCATGAAAAGGGCTCTCTTGGGGGGCTCGATGAGCTGGGGCTCGCGGGCCTTGAGAATGCGCGCTGTGCGCGGATTCTTGGGTTTGCTGTTGAGAAATACCTAGTCAGAGGGTGCTCTCATAATAAACAAAGAATTCTGCTTCTAGAACAAGACTTACACTTCTCTGAGCATTTTGATTTCTTCTGCTTTCAACGGCGAAAACTTGGATGTTTCGCCGATCACCGACTTGCCTGGTCGAGGAAGAAAAAAGCGGAGCGAAAAGTTTTGGCGGAAATGTCTTGGCGCCGCTTATCGATAAGCTTAACTGGAGACTCTCAAATCAAATCTCCCATATGTAAGTACCTACCAATCCCGTAGAACACAGCATACTGATTCATTAATCCCAGGTTCACAGAATAAATCTCGCAATGGTCCAAGTGTCAAGCAACAAGATATACATTTAACAATAAAATGGCAATTTTTATTGTTAATATCTCCGCGTCATCTATCTACTCCAAGCGAAGCTTCTCAAACTCGCGAATCTGCTCTTCCAGCCGGGCAGCCTCACTCTCGGCATCCCGAAGCTTTCTCTCTTCCTGTTCACGAACCTCTGGCTTAACCTTCTCCTTCCATCCAGCGCCATTGACGAGAGTCTGTTGGCGGCGAACAGTCTCGCGTGCCTTCTCCAGACTGGCCTTGGCCTTCTCTTCCTGCTCCAGAGCTACCTCTTTCGACACGCGAAGGTATACAGCGGCCTGGGCACCGACCGCGGCAACGACGCAGCCTGAAGGGGGGTTGGTGTTCTCGAGGTCAGCTACGCTGAGCTCTCCCAAAAACTTACCACCCAGGGACTTGATGCTAGTCACTTCGTCCGAGATGGTCTTGTGGCTAACGGGGTCATATGTCTGGATAATAATATCGCCCTTAGTCTTGACCTCATATTGGGCAAGGATCGACCGGATGGCCTTGGAGGTATTCAAGATGAGCTCGTAAGCCGTCTCGGCTTCGGGGTCGTTGAACTCTGGGTTGTACTGGGGATAGCGAGCCCTCATGATCGAGATGGTCTCGTCACCAGGTCTGCGAGGTAGGCGCAGCCACAAGTGCTCCGTAACGAAAGGCATGATGGGGTGAATAAGAGTCAGAGCGCCCTCGAGGGCAGTGTACAAAGTCTGCTTGGCCGATTCCTGTACTTCAGCGGGCACCTCAGGCGCCAAGAGATACTTCGAGTTTTCGATAAAGATGTCGCAAAGCTGGCCGTACCAGTACTGGTAAGTGGTAGAAGCGGCGACAGAGAACTCACGCTGCGCCAGCGCCTCATTGACCTCCTTGGCAGCGGTGTTGAATTTATGCAGAATCCAGCGCTCAGAGAGAGACTCCCGGCCAGTCTTTGAAGGGGCTGGCAGGGGCTTGAAGTCATCACCCAATCTGCCCAAGACGAACTTAGTAGCCTGGTAAATCTTGTTGCAGAAACGGCGGTAGCCGTGGATAACCTGAATGTCGAATGCGATATCACCACCTAAACCGAAGTCAGTCCGTGTCAGCTTCGGAGTGGGCGCTTTGATTCAGCCATCCTAGGCCAGGTAATATCAGAACTTACCACCAGTAGTATAAGACACAAGGGCGAAACGCAGAGCATCAGCACCACATTCGGGAATACCCTTGGGGAAGGCCTTCTTCTGGTACTTGGTAGCAGTTGCAACCTCCTTGTCGGCAAGGTTACCAGTAAGTAGCTTGGCATGGAGAGACTGAAGCTCGATACCCTCCATGACATCCAAGGGGTCAATGACATTACCCAGGGACTTGGACATCTTGCGACCCTCGGAATCTCTGATCAAGGAATGGCAGTAAACTTCTTTGAAGGGCACCTTGCCAGTCAGCTTGATACCAAGCATAATCATACGTGCGACCTGTAAATTGATTAGAACAGCACAGAGAACCTAACGAAGCGGAAAGCATACCCAGAAGAACAGAATATCCCAACCGGTCTCGAGCACAGACGTAGGATACAAGTTCTCCAGATCATGAGTCTGGCGGGGCCATCCCAGTGTTGAGAAGGGCCACAGACCGGATGAGAACCAGGTATCGAGCACATCGGGGTCCCTGATCAAGGAGAATGTCTTGCCAGGGAACTTGGCCTCGGCCTTCTTGCGGGCTTCTTCTTCGGTACGTCCGGTAACCCACAGGTTACCGTCACTGTCATCGCCGTCTTCACCCTCGATCTTGACGAAGTAAGCAGGAGCCTGGTGACCCCACCAGAGTTGTCTGGAAAGACACCAGTCATTGATACCTCTCATCCAGCGGAAGTAGTTCTTCTCAGCGGATTCGGGTTTGATGACAATTTCACCATTCTCAACAGCCTTGATGGCAGGTTCGGCAAGATCTTGCATCTTCATCCACCACTGGGGCTTCAGAATAGGCTCAATAACATCATTCGATTTGACACAGCGAGGAATCTTCATGGGATTATTCTCCCATTTCACGTACAATCCCTTCTCCTTCAGCATCTCAATGACCTTGTAACGGGCATCGAAACGCTTCATACCAGCGAATGGGCCACCATTCTTGTTGAATGTACCATCATCGTTCAGCACGGATATGAACTCGAGGTTGTGGGCCTTTCCACGGTTGAAATCGTTGAAATCGTGGGCTGGCGTGATCTTCACCGCACCGGTACCGAATTCGGGATCGACATCAGTATCGCCAACGATGGGCATCAGGCGGTCGATGAAGGGATGACGGGCGAACTTGCCAATCAGGTGCTGGTAGCGCTTGTCGTCAGGGTGCACGGCAATACCTGTGTCACCGATCATGGTTTCCGGACGAGTGGTAGCGATCTCGATCCTCTCCTTGGTGCAATCAATCTCATAGCAGAAGTGGGTCAACACACCGAACTCGATCTTCTTGTCGTATCCAGGCACGTCAAGCAGTGTACGTCCTTCGACCTCCTTGTTCTCAACCTCGAGGTTGGACAACGAGGTATTCAGGGCCACACACCAATTGACAAGACGGTTGGCACGGTAGATGATGCCTTCCTCGTGAAGCCGTACAAAAGTTTCTGTGACGGCGGCCGACAGGTTGGGATCCATGGTGAAAGCCTCACGCGACCAATCGAAAGAACCACCGACTCTCCGCAAAGCATTCTTGATGTTCGCATGGTACTCGTCCTTCCAAGCCCAGACTCTCTTCGTGAACTCCTCACGGCCAAGATCGTGGCGGGTCTTCTTCTCTTTCTTCCAGAGCATCTTCTCGACAACACTCTGAGTGGAAATACCGGCGTGATCCATACCAGGAAGCCAGAGAGTGGTCTTTCCCTTCATTCGCTCCCAACGAATCATAGTATCCTGAAGGGCATTGGTAAGAGCGTGGCCCATGTGCAGGGAGCCTGTCACGTTCGGGGGAGGAATTGGGATGACGAAGTAACCCTCAGGCTTGACCTTGCCATCCGGGCCGAACTCGGGCTTGAAAAGATCACGCTCCTCCCACCATTCGTACCGGCCGGATTCAATGATCTTGGGATCGTACGCATCGGTCGTCTTCTCCTTCTCGATCTTGTTGGCTTTCTTATCAGCCTTGGCAGGTGCAGGTTTGGCCGCAGCAACCTTTGCTTGTTTCTCGGCGAACTTCTTCGCCTTCTCGGCCTTTCGTCGTTCTCGCTCTACTAACCAATGGCAACATCCAACAATCAGCAACCAATGCACATGCTATATCATCCACAATCGACACTCGAGAGACATACACTCTTTCTCACTCTTGACCTTAGGAGCACCCTGCGCATCCTTCACGGCAGAGTCGACAACCTGGTTTCTGGTCTGATCATCGGCCTGGGGGGCGGGGTCGGTCATAGGAGCTTTCGGCTCACCCACTGAAAGAATTCAAGACTGTTAGCCACTTGCATCTCTCCCCCGCGGTCTGAGTGACGATGAGTCACGGCGCGAAGCACGGAGGACTACTCACCCGGGTTCGGAGAGGGAGTTGGCTGAGACATCCTTGAGTATGATTTAGAAATCGGAGGAGTTAACAATCTCCAAGGCGCCGAGCGCGCCACAAATTGCCTGATGAGTATCTTGAATACCGGGACAAGAACAAGGAGGGTGAGGGGCAGGTGGTTGTGCGAAATGCGGGCATTAAATTTCGCTGGCGCAGAGCAGAGAACGGAACGAATCAGAGGATGTTACTGCGGGGCCCAGAGAAGACTCCGGCGGTGGAGAACGATTCAATTGGGATATGGATGGATTTGATGTCCAAAAAGAATGAACGACCAATCTAATATACTATACGGGGAGCATATGAGTCAACCAGCATTCTTTGATCTTCTGCTTCAAGATACTTGACTCAATCGGCTAATCGATAGGGGAAAGCATTCGAGTCACATCACGTGATATAACTCAGCCCAAGCACGAGCAGCAATTCTCCTTAGTTTCTACTCATCTGTAACGCAGCGTCTCTGGTCGAGTACGACATTAGTTTGATCTATCGAAAGTCGCACGTTAATGCAAACGATACTCAAAATCTGGAAATGCATGCTTTCGCCACTTCAAAAAGAGACAAGCTTAGAGAATCAATTAAGCCCCCAATAAGACCGCTCACTCCTTTCCATGACCAGAACGGAAAGACATCAAAGACACGGATTCGCAGTAGACACAGGAGGGTGGTGACATAAGATAAGACTGAAATTTGTAATGGAGAAGGCGAATCCCACAACACCATCGAGGCAGTTTACGAAATTGAACAGACGAGGAAGATGTAGAAAAGATGTGAGAAGCATGGAAAGTGAAATATAAAATATCAATCAGTCCGAACGGGTCATCAGATACATTGGAGTGCGCTGTACGCCAAGACTGAGGTGAAATGGGGCTCTATACCCAGGCAACATATTAGGTGTACGTCATCTGTCATCATCGTTTGGTTCCGCATTCCATCGCACATGGCACAAACGGTGCGTAAAGTGATACCAGTAAGAGGCAGCGAGTGGCCGCCGTGGATCCCGTTTGCACGTGTGTTGATTGATTATCACCACTCTCTTTGGACCCAGATATTGACTCAAAACTTCGAACCAAGCCGGCGGTGTTCAAGGACGCAATTGAATCACAGCAGGTGCTGAGTTAGGGTTCGGTAGATCCCTGAATGTATGAAGTAATAGTCAGGTCAACAACGCCTGGCTTCACGATTGAGACGTTGCATTGTTCCGAGCGGCCTGCGACTCCGCTGCGCGAACCGGGGCGAAGTAGGGATGAGCCATGGCCTCCTGGGCTGTAAGCCGTTCCTAAAAAGCGAAGAAAGGTCAGCACTGATAAGAATCGAACGAAATGTGGGAGACTTGCAGCATGATCATATCGAAGGAGTTTGTCAAGGAAATCAATCGCTTCGTCGCTGATGAAGCGTTGGTTGTCGGCATTAATGAAAGAGTGCCAGGGCTTTCTCGGGTAGCGAGAGAGTATTTCATCATACTGAGGGTCGAGCTCGATGTCGTACTTATCCAAGTACTCAAAAAGCTCCTCGGTCCCCAGTACCTTGGCAATCTTCACCAGTTGATCTGAGTTGCTCTGGCCGTGGAAAAAGGGCTCCTTGCGGAAGATCATGGAGGCAAACATCGCGCCCAAGGACCACATGTCCAGGGAGTAATCGTATTCCTGGAAATCAACAAGCAGCTCAGGGCCCTTGAAGTAGCGTGAGGCGACTCGGACGTTATATTCAGTGCCTTTGTGGTAGAATTCGGCAAGACCCCAATCGATGAGCCGTAGCTAACATGCCTTGTCAGCAAATGAACTATGTTGGGGCACGATAGAACTCACTTTGCGCTTCTCATGGTCAATCATGACGTTGTGGGGCTTGACATCCCGATGCATGATGCCTTTGCTGTGGCAGAAATCCAGAGCCTTTAGAAGCTCATATACATAAAAGCGCACATCGTAGTCGGTGAAACGAGGGTACAGGGTCCGAAAGTCGGTGTTGTTGACGTATTCGAAAACCAGACTCGGCGTCTTGCTCTGGCTGTCACGAACCACATCCAACAGAGCTACCACGTTCGGGCCACCCGCCAGATTCTGGAGAATTTTGATCTCGCGCTTGATCTTCTTCTTCTTGACCGGTTTGAGGACCTTGATGACACACTTCTGGTAGTTGACGACATTGATGCCCTCGAACACTTCGGAGTACTTTCCCCGGCCTGTATTGACAATTGTCAGCCTTCCAAAGCCACTAGATCGGTATGGCACAGGTCATCCACGATAATGGCAAGGCTCCCGTTGGGTGAATAGACCAGATCTGCTCACTCACCAATCTTGCGGACCACTTCATAGTTCTCCAAAACCCCCCAGGAGATGTTCACACTATCATAGTCCCAGTAGGACCGAGGCATATGCTCGTTAACATCGGCATAGACGCGCGCCATGGTGATGGCGGCTGATTCGCAGCTTCCGAGTGCGCCCACAATGGACGGGAGATAAAATGCGGCGGCGGGGTACAGGAGCAGCCCGACACAGAAAATGTCGCAGCCAGGAATTGAGATGGAGGACAGACAACAGCTGCTGCAAGACTAGGAGCATACAGGCCTGTCTAAACAGTGCAGCCGTGCTATCGTCCAAATTACAGATGGCTGGGGTTGTATATTGTGGTGATGATGAGAATGGAGAGGACTGTTCGCTCCGCCTTCTCAGGCACGTGACGATGCTTTGGAGGAGCCGTCCCGATCAAGACTAGCGCACTTCTCGTATCGGAGAAATTGTTGATGCGGGATAGTTTCTAGATTTCCTTATGCAGACAAGTTTCGACAGCTTCAATAGCTTATGAACAAGCAAGCTTTGAGAGAAGAAGATTGGTTGGAGGATAGCGGGCTCGGACTTGTCTTTTTAAGCTTTCAAGATGTTTTACGATCTGAACGTTCCTTACTCCTCAGATGATCCCGAGATCTCTGATACATTGAGCTTTCTTGCAGAACGTATGTCACTCTTCCTGGGCACAAGACCTAGGCGGCGTTCCGCAACGCTGAATATGACCACCTGAGAAACTGACCTGACTACCAGTCGGTTACACAACCGTCGCTCTCTCGCAGACCATCAGTGGAAAGCTTCCATCAAACATTGCCCCGCCACCTGCTCCCACGAATGCTCCCAAAAATTTGAAATTGCTTTCTCGTGCGAACTTGACATTGTCCGACCCCGCACAGAATCAGCGCCTTGCCAGCTTAGCTCAGGCGTATGACCTGGTTGCGCTTCGCCCTACCAATGAAAAAGCCCTCCTGAATGCATGCACGAGTCTCGAATGCGACCTGATTTCTCTGGATCTCTCCGTGAGACTCCCGTTTTACTTCAAATTTAAAATGCTCTCTGCCGCTATCGAACGAGGGGTTCGACTGGAAATTTGCTACGGGCCTGGGGTTACAGGGAGCGGGCTTGAAGCCCGTCGGAATCTCATCGGCAATGCTATGTCCTTGATCCGCGCAACACGCGGGAGGGGAATCGTTGTGTCAAGTGAGGCAAGGAGGGCCCTGGGCGTGAGGGCTCCATGGGATGTCATCAACTTGACATGTGTATGGGGTCTGTCACAGGAACTCGGCAAGGAGGCAATCAGTGAGGAAGCAAGAAAGGTCACTGCGCTAGCTAAATTGAAACGCACAAGCTGGCGTGGAGTCATCGACATCGTTGACGGTGGACAGAAGTCAAAGTCACAAGTTGTGGAGTCCGGAATGGGGCAGAAAGGCATGTCTAAAAATAAGAATGTCTCACAGGCTCAAGGAACTGGTGACAACCTGAAGAGGAAGGCATCTCTCGGCTCAGAGGCGGCCGTTGAGGAAATTGAGAAACCTCTGTCCAAGCGTGAGATGAAGCGAAGGGCTAAAAAAGCGCGGTTGGAGGCAGGAGATGGTGCTGGCAACGCAACAGGTTCGGGTACGACTGTCGCCTCTGGCTGAATGTGGCTCGGCGAGCAAATCACTTGAATCTTGCCGCAACACCACTTTCCTCATGGCCCAGCCCTTCCGACGGATTCGGGAAACGTCATTGAGCTGTCCATGTCATGCCTCATGATGTTCCCGTCACGGGTAGTTGGATTGGAGCCTGGAGTTCGCGCACTGCGTCTACGAACCGGTCGGAGTTGTGCTGCTTGCTTTCGCTGTGTGTCAAAGCCGATATTCACCTATGCTGAGTATAGTCTGTTTCGCTCTGCAGTCTATCCCGAAGGTGCCCGCTTGGTACTCCTACGGGTGAGGAAACCACTCTGCTGTGGCATGTCGGGGACTCAACACAGGTCTGCATGATTGCAACGAGCTGAATCTACCGACCTAGAGCTGCCAGATGCAGCAGCCTTGCCGGTTACCGGCCCATAGCAACCACTTCGATTGCGCTCACTCCACATGGCGCATAGCTGGATGTGGTCGGGTACTAAATCCATGTCCGTTGATCTGGTCAAGCTCATCTTGATTGGAAGCACCGGGATCATGGCCTCGGTAGTACGCGGTACTACCAGTAGGCACATACAGTAAGCAGGAATTGTCCGATGCTTCCTCGTGCATTGCCTACCATGACATGGCGTTCGAGTAGTAGAAAGATCAAAGTTGACTTGAATACAACAGTCTGTACTCGCTTAAACAGATGGAAGTTGTAGTCCTATGCAACCTCATACCCCGATCCACTGGACGTAGACGATATCATTTTTGAGCAAAGTTGTGCTCAACATGGTATATAGTACTCCCCGCGTTCACAGACCAAGACGAGCTGCACATTAGCGCGACCAGCCCCGTCCAAGATATATATTTTCCTCCCATGCAATCACCACGACGGGATCACCCACCACCAGCATCTATCAAATAGATACAGGTGGGAAACCTCGAAAAAGCATAATGAAAGGAAAATGAAAATCCAATCCTCAATAAGATAGATGGACACGTACAAAAAAAAAGCGAAAAATAATAGCTCCTACCCGGATTCGAACCGGGGTTGCCGGAAGACTCAGCGAATGCTCAAAATCCGGAGTCATAACCACTAGACCATAGAAGCGATTTCTGTTAGTAACGCTCAGTAGTAAAATTTATCAGCTAATGGAGTATTGTAGAAGTCATAGAGCAGGGCAATTGTCGAAGAATATATACGCGAACCACCTGAATATGGACAGTAGTGAGATTATTGCGACCCTCTGGCTACGGTCAAGGAACCGGGCAATTGGCGAGTCTATAAGGCCTCGGCTGGGTGCAACCAATGGAAGACCTAGCCATGAACTTTACCCATCTTAGTGTTTTCCTCCGCAGTGGTAGCTTAGGTCTAATCTGTCTAGGTACGATCTGAGGAAGATTATGGCAAATAGTCTAGGAAGCAGAGACTGTTGAAATTTATTTTGCGAAAACACTCAACTAGGGTAGTAGTGGTGATGATCAAGTAAGATGAGGTATCATTCCGATATCGAAGGGTAAGAAATACTTGTACATGAACAAGGTATCATGGGTAAAGAAGCTGTATTATCGGCAATGGAACGATCAGGCAAAGTCATGAGTCATGCTTGAAAACGCAAGGGTATGAAAGCTACCAGAAAAGCCATGCAAATAATTCCCGGAGGCACCAAGACAATGTACCAGATCCCTCAGACACAACACGTCAGTCCCTGGAATGATCATGAGGCAGGGATCACACAGCCGGCTCGAAAGTATGAAAAGAAACAGAAGGAAACCGAAAGGAAATCGTCGGTGAATCCTCTTATGTGCTCTCCAGTTCCACAAGGACTTTCAAATCGCCATCCATCCAGTCCACGTTGCCAGCTGAAAGAAGGGCCATTGTCCAGTCGCCGTCATTCTGTACTGCGGCCAGCCCATCAGGAAGCCAAGCCTTGAACTTCCAACCGAGAGAAGAGCCCCATGAACCCCCTGTCGCATCCATGGCAGAATCGGGGGGTAGGCCCGGCAATTGACCTGCGAATCGACGAGGGATGAGCTGCTTTAGCGTCTCCAGATCGGGACACTGCATAGCGGGTACGTCAAGGCGCGGAAGGATACGTTTTCCTTGCTGCATGATATTTATACGAAGATAGACGGAGTTCGGAGGTGCGGACACGGAATTATGTGCATTGGTATTTGCGTTTCCTGGCAAGGAGGGAAACTGCGGTGGCGGAAAGAGCTGAGGTTGCGGCATCGGATCATGGTCATGAGTGTGGACACCTTGCTTAGCGGCCAAGTTGTCGCGAATAATGCGCGAAACATCACGGGTGATGCTGCTTGCACTGTAAGAGTGTCAGTCGCCGTACGTGTCACACGTGAGAGATGATAACGAGGAGCAGGTATACATACAATTCATTTCTGGCAGTTGTGTTGTGGTTGCCGCCGATTCGCCAGCGCAGATCTGATATGACATCCGCGTTTACGATGCGGTGTATGTTCTCATTCTCACAAGGCGCAGGGCAATCGAAGCCACCCTCATGAACGACCTGGTAGTGACTATCGACTGCGGCAACCAAACCTCGCCAGTCCGGCTGCGGGAGACCCGAAAGATACCATAAATTATCGAGTTCAAAGTCGTGATTATACATATCATATGACTTGTGAATCGCATTCCAGTCGTGGGTATAACCATCAAGTAGAAGCTCTGTCAGGCCAAGCTCCATGTTTTGTGATGTCGAGTCCATTTGCGGTTGAGGCGGTGGCATGGGGACTTGTGATGAAGAATACTCTTCCGGCATATGATGCTGAGGGTGCATCTGAAGCTGCCCGTCAGAGGAAAACCTCGGCGGACTTGCGCTGGTAGTGAAGGTCTGAAAGCTTTCATTCGTCTTCCGTCTCCTTCGCTCATCAGCGCCGCCTCCTTTCCGAGTTTCAACGGCATATTGGCGCTGGCGTTCATTGGTAACCATCCTGCGGAGTAGAGGAATCACCAAAGAAATGATTTTCTGCTGGTCGCGCGGCCAGATGTAAGACCTCGGACCCATGCCTTCATTGACGACATTCTCGCCGAAGAACCGCTCTCCGTTCCCTTCATCCAGCAAGAATTGGCGCACACAGTTCCACAGTCTTAACTTAACCATTTCGGTATCACCTTTGCCCCGCTGGCCAACACATTCCCGTCTCTCAGGATGTTTAGGATCGAGCATATATGCTTTCGCGGCCGCTTGTAAATGCAAGAAGTTTTCCGGCGACAATTCCAGAGAGGCGAAGAGTTTCGACATCGGCGGACGAGTGTGTTTCTTGTTACTGGAAGGTTGGCGGAAAAGTGCGGCGGCGGAATGAACACCAGCAGCGCGAGCGTCAGACAGGGACTGGGGCGGCACGGCTCTAATATCCAAGCTGTCTCCGTCATAATGGTGAGAAGGCGGGTGAAGATGGTGTTGTTGCTGTTGCTGCGATTGCTGCGGACCGGCAGAAAGGCCTACTCCACCGGTGGCTGTCAACGCCGGATCAAGTGCATCCTCTCCTCTTTTCCGTTTTTTGGAGACCGATCTTGACAATCCTGAAGACTGGCCCTGATCGTTGACCGAAGCCGACCCTGGTCCGCGTAGCTGCCTACCTGCACCCATTCCTGCCCCAAAACTTCCATCTCCGAAGCCGTCGTCGTCAATGTGTATTTCCGGACCATAGCTATCCAAGTGATGTTGATGACTGGCAGCTCCGGCCGCTGCAGCCACCGCCGCCGCTGCGGCCCATTCCGAGACGTCCTGACCAGCCGCTGCTGTCGCGGCTTCCACCAAACCAGCTAACTGATTGTCATTTGGGGCATATCCGCTGGTCGCTAGATGCGCATGCGAATCGACGTGAGAGGTATGAGGTGTCTGATTAGAGAACTCCGGGGCCGAAGTCGCGGGAGGATGCTGGTGGTTTGGCGTCGACGTGGATGTCATGGCGATTTTGAATCTGGGGTTCGTCACAAGGCCAGGAATCGTCCTGCTCGATGAGGAAGGAGCTGATGTGGAAGTGTCTTAAAATGAGGCGACTGGTCGGCGCGGGGGGGTATGACCACTGTCGAGCGCGGAAGACCTTAAACGGAATGTTGGGATCGATAATCTGTTTTGCAGTCTGGACGACAAGTCTTCCTGGACCGAGAGGAAGCGTATCTTCTCCGAGTACGCCTGGAAGACAAAACGGTCGCGAATTAAAATAAGTATCTAAAGAAAAGCCTCCGTCAAAAAGATCGGCCCATGGCTAGGCAACCTATGACCGTTTCGCGCGAATTGTAAGGCCCTCGTTCCCTTGCGATGCGTGAGCTCGCTTCAGCCAGTGTCGCCGCCTGCTGACGAGGCGACAAAGAAGCTTGGAAAGCGATCAGGATCAAAAGTGGACAGAGATCAGGGAGCTAAATCTTCCCACTATATGTATTTCGCGCGAATCGCGATAAGTTGATTGAATCAATCAGATAGTAGCTAGATGACGCTGTTTGCGCGGTTTGAAGAGAGGACAGACAATGCAAACTCTGCAGAAGAACAAAAGAGCTGCTCCGGAGGGCGAGATAATCCGGGGTGGTCACATGACCATGAGATTCAGGCATGAGGTGAGGTGGTGAGGTGAAGAATCGACGACAAGATCAAATGACAAACAGGATTTTGCAAAAACTGACTATCTTAGACAAAGTACACATTTTATTTGATAACTCCAGCTGACCCAGATCGACAATCATATGCGAGCCTAAATGTAAATAGTGCAAATGTTCGAGTATACCCCCTGCCACAACCTCTCCTCTGCCTGCAGAAGTGCGAGGAGGTTCTGGAGTCTAATTGCAAAACAAGAGATGAGATCTGACTTTTAATATCCGTCACCCTCGGTCCATTTTCTACCTGCTTCCAAGGCCCGAGCTTTGGGGTCCATACCACGCTCGGCGGCACGGTAGAGAACCTCCTTGATCTTCTGTTCTTTCTCATAGATCTGCTCATGAAGAGATGCATCTTTCCCGGGCTCCGGGATGTTGAGGTGACTCGTTTCTCCCAGGGTACCACGCATTCGAGCGATTTCGACAGTCTGAGCTCGGGAGTTCCATCGCTTGAGCTTATTTTCCAATTCCTCTTTCTCATGGCCCAGTCCCCGGTACGCCTCGTACTCTCTTTTACCTCCGAAGCATAGCCCGTATCCATCACAGAAGCAAACATGGACCTCGGGGCATACGATGTTTTCACCAGTAAATATCACATGCCAGAGGTACTCCCAAATACGGCCTGATATGTAGTCGCTCAGTTCTGTCCGGAGGATCCAATCTCGGTAGAAGACAAAACGCGCTTTGGGGATTGCCAGGATTCGCTCCCGAGAGACGGCAAACTGAGCACAGCAGGGCTGCGCCAGGACCTGTGGAATCGGGTCGTCCGGGAAGATCTCCCCCCAGGACCGCGCCAGCATCGTCTCTTCTTGCCTTTCTTCGTTATCCTCTGGGTTACTGGGATGCATCCAGTCAGGGCAGCCGGGCTCCCATTTACACCGCAGATTCATGTATCCCTCCCGGACCACTCGCGCAACGTTCAGGCGACGCAGCATCTCGGCCGCATCGCCACCAAATATCTCCTCGTTGTGCCAGCCGAACTGATGTGAATGCATGAACGCGACAATATCCGGCAGCTTGTCGTAATGCTCAATAATAAAGCTCAGATAAACCATCACTTCATTCCCCTTGTTCTTCGGCGGATGTAGGGGTGCCGACGGGTCATCGACAACATAGATTGCCGACTGCCAATCGGGAAGCTCGGCCTCGATCCAATCCGTATCTTCGTTCTGCGTCTTCGGGACAACGAGCATCTTCGTATACTTGGCTCCGTCAGGCTTAGGGATACCAGGCACATATTGCGGCCGGGGAGCGTATGGTGTCCGGGACGGGCGGTTCTCCGCCAAACTTAAGTTCAAAAGTCCGGATGGTGTCGGGCTAGGTGAAGCGACCAATTTCCCCAACCCCACGGCCTCTGGCGTCGGCCGCCATAGTCTCGAGAGACTATTGAGTGTGTAGAGGAAGATGACGAAAAAGACAAGACCAAGGAGGGGAACCGCTCGCCGTGAGGAAGTCATCGAAGAGGATATGGAATACTATACAGATTGAAGGGAAAAGCATAAATAGGCTGTCACAGCCATCTCAAGTACATCCATTAGCCTCAGTTCCCGAAGCGTACTCGCGATTAAGGTAGGGGACAGCAAAAGCTCAAGAGAACCCTTGCAGATGCCCCTGAAGATGCCCCTGAAGATGTATAAGGGGCGCCATAGGGAAAATACACAACTCACCGGCCAGTTCAAGACAACGCGCAGATCCTGGGCTCACACATAAGACTCTGATAACCAGCTATGAGGAGAATAACCGGCTCGAGAAGCGAAAAGCAGAGCCGCTCTGCGACCTCAGCGGCGCGAAGACGTAGATAAGACTCCAGTAGCCAGTAGCCACAAGCTGGCATACAG